>NC_133774.1:132445125-132471390 GCF_003597395.2 Chelonoidis abingdonii
ATAAGACATGGCAACGGATAGTAATTCGTGCATGATTTGAGAGTTGCATCTCCGTGCACCTTATTTGAGCTCAAATAAAGTAACACTAGCTTCTCCACTCCGGTGTGGTTATTTGGGGATACGCACACCGGGCAAACGAACCCCAAATCGTTGCTCTCCCTGCAACAATAGGAACAAGTAACCAAACAACATTGTTTGCTGTTATCTTTTATTTTATTATGGTATTTACAATAAATGTGACGAATGTTTTGTCCCCTTTAAGATCTTGCTAGTTTTTATTGGTATAACAATGGTCTAGATCAGTGGGTCTCAAACTTTAGCTACCTGAGAAACCCCATTTTGATTTGAAAATTTTTGCAGACCCCAAAGCCACCCGCTCAGCCTCAGGTCCCACCCCTCCTCCAACCCTTCCCCCAAGGCCTCATCCCCACCCCTTTTTACCCCCACTTTACCCCTGCCCCTCCTCTTCCCTGCCTCTTTCCGCCCCTCCCCTGAGTGCACTCCATCCCTACTCCTCCCTCCCAGCACCTCCTGCATGTCGGGGAACCAAGGGTACTCCAAGGGTCCACCAGCCCCCCAATCAACTCCTCCCACTCCTTCCCAGCACCTCCTGAATAGCTGTTGCCTAGTGTGCAGGAGGCACTGGGAGGGAGCAGCAGGAGTTGATCAGCGGGTCCAGTGGACCCCCTGGAGTACCCTCACAGACCCCCAGGTGTCCGCGGACCCCAGTTTGAGAAATGCTGCTCTAGGTAATACTTAGTCTTGCCCTCAGTACAGGGCACTGGACTAGATGACCTCTCGAGGTCCCTTCCAGTCCTACAATTCTATGATTCCCTGTTTGTTTATTAAAGAGTTTTACCCCCCCAAATCTATCTGGTTTAAATTTTAAAGTGCATATCTTTAGAAAAAGGTGGGCCTGGGACTCAGGTGACCTGGTTTCACTCCTCGGCTCTGCTACAGACTGAGTGACCTTGATCAAATCATTTAATCTTTCTGTGCCTTTTTAGGGCTCCAGTCTGTTGGGACCTATAGGTATTATTGTAATAACATCAATGAGATAACTGTCTAGAAGGCAGTGTAACTGACTCCACTTGGGCTAACAATGGGGCTTGAGCCCACAGACCTTGGAAGCTGAAGCTAAACGCATGAGATGCTCTCACTTAAGCTAAAGCACATAGTTAATTAGCTAGAAACAATGATAGATTCAGAAGCCTCTGATGTGGGCCAGCCACTAGTTGGGGTTACAGGAGCAGCTAGGAAGAGGGAGCAGACATTTGTCTTGAGGTTAATGGGAGGGTGTGACAGCTGGCAGTGTCTGAGAAGGAGCAGAGGAATTAGAGAGGGATGTAACAAAGAGTCCTGTGGCACCTTATAGACTAACAGACGTATTGAAGCATGAGCTTTCATGGGATGCATCTGATGAAGTGGGCATTCAATCAGATGCATCCCATCTGATTGAATGCCCCACGAAACTTCATGCTCCAATATGTCTGTTAGTCTATAAGGTGCCACAGGACTCTTTGTTGCTTTTTACAGATCCAGACTAACACGGCTGTCCCTCTGATACTAGAGAGGGGTGCTTTCCTATGATGAAGTGAGCAAATATTTGTCTGGAGATGTAGCAAGAGGGTTAAGCAGCTGGGATGCCGGTTGGGACAACTGGTAGAGGAAATTAGCAGAAGGGAATGGTAGCTTCCCAGAAGTCACTCAACAAACAGCCCTTCACATTCAAAGAGACTCACACTGTGAGTTAGGTGCCAGCTTTTATTTCCTCTTTACAATTATTAAGAAGGAGTGCTTGGGTTATCTTCCTTCTCCACCATGCATATCTGAACAATGATTTGAGAAGGCCTTGGATCATGGTGATTTTTGACAGTGTAGAGCCCCTGCATCCCTCTGCTCATGTCTCGGTGATATCCCTGCACTATTGCATTAGGACTGGACACTCGTATGGCGATGGGGGGTCTTCTGGAAGCTGGCACACCCTTCACAACAATGTATATGTTAATATTTCTAACAGATGGCACACTGCCCTCTGTATTAGTCCCTTTGCTTTCCTTACTAGGTTCCTCCTTTACAGAGGAGTCCTCTTCAGGTTCCTGCACTGGGTCTTTTTGCTCAGGAGTCGAAGACTGAATTTCTGCAACAGCTCCTGACGTTTCTGTTCCTGACATAGACTGTTTCTCACAGCTCTCAGGACTGTGTTTACAACCATTAGAAAGGGGCTGGCTCTCCTCTGCCTTTATCTTAGCTTGCCTTTCTATTTCCCTCATCTGCTTTCTGGCTTGATACCCCCTCCATGCAGCTTGGATTTGAATTGCAGCATGACAGATCCCGTGCTGCTGTGTCCTGCTTTCAAAGACATTTAGTGTAGATAAGTCACTAGGCAACACAAAACCTTTCCTCTTGGTCTTGAGTGAAGACTCTACTTTTGGGAAGATTGCTATGGGGATAAAGAAGGTGCCTTCTCTTTTGTTAGTCTTATGCTGGCTTCTTAAACTATCATTTTTAGTGATGTTGCTTAGTGTCCTGGAGTCGCAATCCCACCGCTGATCAAACCTTGGAATGAGTGGGAAGAGCTTTTTCTTGTTTTCTGCTCTCCTTTTCTTTTTTAATTGTAGGCCTTCGTCCTTGCCATGTGTGTTAAATCCAAGAAGCAATTCCTGTCATGTCCTGTAGCCTCGAAAAACTGCCTGAATTTTGGCAGCAGCTTTATTCATCCCATTGATCTCCCTTCTGACCTGACAACCTCGCCAGGCGGACTGAATGATTGTTGCAGATTGGTTTTCTTTCTGAAGTTGCTGTTGTGTTTTTCTTTGTCTGATTCTGCACTGCTGGGATGGTGTCTCACTTTGGCACACAGCGTTGGAACTGAAAAACTTGGCATAACTTAGAAACTCTTGCTTATGAGCAGAATGGCTAGTTTTACGATCTTCACCTCTCCTTACTGTCAATAGCCTGTGCCTTGGAGCATCTTTATCCACTTTCTCAAAGATAGCTGAGCTGTGTACGTGCATTTGCACAGTACACCTGCCTGGCAGTTGTGTTAATTCCTTGTATCCCAGCTGCTTTTGGAACATATGCTGTTGTATATGGAACATATTGCTCAGCTTGTCTGTAATGTGAAAACTTAACATATTTGTTGGAGATGTCTGAAGGCTCATATTCGGGTGTCTCATCCCTCATTACATGACTGGATGTTTTGTTGGCATTTAGGACTTTTTTCATGATCTTTTAGCAACAAGAAATCCAATTGCTGTTATATCTTTTCCTTTCATGTTCCATGCCCCCTTGCAACCTGCTTGGATTACAGAAAGAGAATCATGTTCAGCAACATGCTTTACCCCTACAGAGGAATCTCTTCATCAAGTGCAGTGTGCTCTCCAATGAGTGTATCAGTAACCACAGCACTTGTGGCTACACAACTGGAGAAGCAATATTTCTGTGCTCAAATCCACATGCATAGCCTAACCCCAAACAGTTCTGATTTCTGACTGCTACCGCCTTCTGTTTCTTTTGCTAATGTTGCAGTCAATGTGGGCTTCCTTCTCCTGCTACTTAAAAATAACTTCACCAACAAACTATCTTCTACTTAGGCAAGCAATGAGTATACCCGAACTAGCAGTGCATGCCTCAGGTACATGCAGCATTATGGGCACTAGTGACTATAAACTTCAGAACCTAACTACACTTTCGTATGTTTTGATGATTAGTATTTTTCCTGCATGAGCTACCATAATTTGACAGTGACATAGGTCCCAATTTAGCAAGGGAGGAACCCCATTGACTTCAATGGGCCTACTCATGTGATTAAGGTAAGGCACATGCTTACGTGTGTCACAGCCCCACTTACGTATTTGAGCTCAAAGAGGAGAGTGGAGGGAGCCAGACAACCTTGTGCTTTGTACTCCCTGAGCACAAGAGGGGCCAAGAAAGTGTCAGAACTGGCAGTAGCCCTAGCTCCCCTGTCTGACAGAAGTTTTACTGACAAAAGTGCAGTGTAGACATAGCCTCAGACCCTCTCTGGCAATCTGCTGCAGCACTCCTCCATGAACACGGCAACAATTTCTAAAGCCACTACCCGTCTCTTATTTTCTAGTTTACTTGGGCTGAAGAACGTAACTACAGGAACTCTACAGTTACTTTCAATATAAGCAGCCCATCCAAAACAATTTTTCAATCAACAAATAGATCAGTATTTCAAACAGGCCTGAAGAAGGTTACACCAGGGGACAAGATAAATTCACCCCACAGTTTAATAAATAATCAATCAAACCATAACAACAAGTGGGTATTCAATATAGAAAATCCTTTAGCACTGATCATCCTGGTAGAGGGATGATCACCTGTGTATCAATATTATTCTATACATTATTTGATTATTTAAATAATCATTTAAAATTATAACTTGGTTTTATTTTACCATAGATCTGTTATGGACACAACTCAGCAGAGACTGACATGCATGTACTAAAAACTGAGCTCCTATTATGACATCATCTGCTACTATGATTTAGGCAATCGGAGCTGAAAGCACGTGTGGTTCCAAGCCCTTGTTACAGGAAAATAAGCATGGTTAGATTCATTTCAAGCGATGCTATTACTCTAATCTTTCCCTTCTTAAGGGCTTATTCTGCACTACTCTGACAAGCGGTGCTGGGAGAACACTAGAACAGCCATACTGGGTCAGACCAAAGGTCCATCAAGCCCAGTATCCTGTCCTCTGACAGTGGTCAATGGCAAGTGCCCCAAAGGGAATGAACAGACAGGTTATCAACAAGTGATCCATGCCCTGTCACCCAAACCCAGCTTCTCACAAACAGAGGCTAGGGACACCATTCCTGCCCATCCTGGCTAATAGCCATTGATGGACCTATCTTCCATGAATCTATCTAGCTCCCTTTGGATAAGGTCTGCTGATGGTGGGATTTGCCATAGCCCTCAGGGGGAAATCCTGGCCCCACTGAAGTCAATGGGAGTTTTGTTATTGACTTCAATGGTATCACAATTTCACCCTTGGTGTTGGCTTAACTCAGCTCCAGGGGAAGTCAACAGGAGTTTTAATCACTGACAGAACTGTGCTTCCATGGAAGTCTATGTTGAAAATTCCACCCTGAGTGCCCTCAACAACCCTTTGATTCCCAATGGGAAGTGAGAATGCTCAGAACCTGACAAGACCCAGCTCTTAAATCTGTCCCATTATTTTATACATAAAAACAGCAAGATTCAAGTAGGATACAGAGACCCAAAACCCTGTCTTAGGTTTTTTAGTTATAAGATAAACAACCCTGCATTCCCTAAATAGGTATTTCCATTTGTGAAAACAGCAGAAGGTATTCTCATTTATAAGTCACACAGATAATGAAAATATTTCTGTTTTCTTACACAAACACAAGACCAATATGGTAGGAGTAAATATACTGAAATTATAAACAACTTTCTCACCTAGAGTACATTCCTTCAGCATGGTCTGGTTATGTATGTATGGTCTAAGAAATATAATATTCTCTGGTGAAATCTACATTTTATTTTGTTTCTGTGTTTCACAGTTTTTCCCTCACCACCTCTGGCACTTTTTAAAACAAATGATACAGCATTAATAGTCATCAGAATACAGCAGATGAAAATTAGTACATGTGTATTGTCCCTGCATGCATCTCCCAGAGCCAGTATATCTGAAACAAATGCAATTAACTGTGCAGTTTTGTTTCTAAGTACAGAAGAAGAGAGAGATTGAGGAGGGGGAAACGGTAAGTAATTTGGGAGCTTAAACCCTGACAAATTATTAATTCAATGGGTGAACAGAATTGTGAGGGAAACAGAGGAAAGGCAACGTATTTTAAAAGGACAAGGCTAAGCACAAAAGGGAAAAGAGAAGAGATCAGAAGCAACATTTAAGCCTAGAAAGGCTATTTGAATAAGCAGAGAAGTCCCCGCATATCTTGTTACATAGAAGATGGCTTCAGTAGGTAGCATGTGGTGGAGACTGAATTCTGACCTAAGGACCAACACATCATCATCTGCTGCAAGTATAAACTGACTGACAAGAATACTGGATGCAGAGATTTGTGTTTTGTACATGAATCCAGTTTGTCAGAAGGTATTTGGAATAACTTGGGAAAAGCACCAATTACAGACAATAATTAAATGTTCTTACGTATTATCGTTTTATATACTGATGTCAATTACCTGACAGCTGTTATTTGGTATATGCATGGATCCAAAACGTGAAGTCATCACTTCCTTAATACCAAGGCCATCTGATGAGGGTTCAAGTCATCAGGGAAGCAGAAAAGCCCTACAAGAGTTCTCAGCAAAGAATCAAACCAGGATGTCAATTACCATGTCAAATTTTAGCTCGCTTGCAAATGAAATGTGTGATGCTGAAATTCTTTGGATAAGAATTAGAAATTGGACAAAACTGAAATCTCAGATCCACACAACTTCCTGACTTTCCTCCTCCCACGCCAGTTAAAAAAGAGTTTCACTTAGCCTTAGAGGCAACCAATCGCATTCAAAGCCAAAACATCTGGAGTAGGGAAGCACCATTACTTGTGTGGCTTTGGACGGAGACAGATGAAATCCCAGCAAGGTCAGATGATTTCCTGGGATCCTGGCTTAATGAAGTCTGCTGTGATGACAGAAAGGGCCATGGTAGTGGCAGCAGCATGAGAAGAAGGCAGACTGAGAGCACTGGGCAGGAAAGCAAAAGGAAGAGTAAAGCCAGAGGATACCCTTCATTCAATGGGACAGTGATCTAGCATTTATCTTATTTTAAAAAGTCCTGTTGTGGTAACTGGGCCAACAAATTTACCATAATTGTAAGCTCAACTGTGAAAGTTCAGGAGTGAACGCTCCTAAGATGTCACAAAAACCTATAACAATAAATGTTGATGAGAAAAGGCACAAAAAGAGACAGAAAGACTGAATTGGTCCAACCAAAAAGACTTAGTGATATAATTCAAGGACTTTATTACAATCATGCCTGCTAAACAAGAACAGTGTGAGACAGGAAATCAGTGAACCAAAATGGGTGTGTCAGAAATTAGGCCTAATTGAAGAGGAAAAAGTCCCATCGCTCCCTTTTGGGGTTCTTAAAAAACTAAGACTTTGTGGAGGAAACGGACAGAGACAACATGACACTGGCCATAGGTGCTGACTCCCTTGGTGCTCCGGGGCTGGAGTACCCATGGGGAAAAATTGGTGGGTACTCTGCACCCACCAGCAGCCAAGCTCCCCGCCCCTCCACCCCAGCTCACTCTGCCTCCGCCTCCTCCTCTGAGTGCGCCACATCCCTGCTTCTCCTCCCAGCACTTGCTGCCGCAAAACAGCTGTTTTGTGGTGTAACAAGCTGTGGGAGAGAGGGGGGAGGAATGGGAACACAGCACGCTCAGGGGAGGAGGCGGGGAAGAGGTGGGGCCAAGGCAGGGATTTGGGGAAGGGATTGGAATAGAGGCAGGGAGGGGGCGGAGACTTTGGAGAAGGGGTTGGAATAGGGGTGGGTTAGGGGCAGGAGGGAGTGGGGCAGGGCAGGGGTGGAGTGGGGGCAGGATCGAGCACCCAAGGCCAACAGTAGAAGTCGGCGCCTATGACACTGGCTGACTGAAAGAAGGGGAAGGTGTGAAAGAAGGGGAAGGCCATCTCAACTAACTTATTCTCTCTTCCCCCAGACAGGCAGTTCTTTCCCTCTGTAATACCATACAAGAGACTGTCAAACCATGGGGGGAGGTTGGAACTTTCTTCTTAAAACTCTCTCCAGCTGAAAGGGAAAAGGGGTGCTGTTACAATGAAAGCCATCGTTAATACCTTACATCTGAATGCTTTAACTGTTCTCCCTTCTTTTCTGTATCTTTAATAAAAGGTTAAAGGATTTCTAATGACGTGTTTGCTATGGTATTAAGCAGGTTAAGGTCTCTGATACCAAACCTTGTTTAAAACACTTTAATGCTGGATGGTTTCAGGGTCATGTTAACACCTTTGACTCTTTGAGCCCATATATTCCACCTAGTTAATACAACATTCCCCACCTTCACAGAGTATTTGCAACTGAGGCAGGAAATCCTCTTTATTAAGCCACTACATACCCCAATATGGACTCCTACCACTTCACAGAGCTCTAAGATGAAGTGGGAATTAGCCATTTACACAGGGAATCCTGCACTGAGCTAGAACCTCCTATACTAGCAAAAGGGAAATTGGGGGCAGCAGAAAGACATTTTTTTGTTTAAAGGGGTGACAGTACAAGCAAAGCAGTGAAGCCAATTGTAAAAAGAAAGCTTTAGGAAGTGATCTACGAGTCCAGATTCTCAGCTTTTTATTTTCACTCATTTTTGCACATTTTAACAACTCGTACCTTCCCTGAATTGTTTTCTTCATCAAGGTTTTGAATTGAAGCTACATGGATTTGAGCAGAAATCACTTGTTTCATTAGCAATCAGATAAACATCACTATTAAAAGCCTTCTCACAGAGCCTACATTCCCACACTATTTTCAGACCCAAACATTTTTTCAGGAGGTGTTTGTGGCTGCTGCTACGTGCATACAGGAGACCTGTAGCCAGCAAAAACAGGAAGTCACACAGGCTGTTATTTCCAGCAGGCCGTGTGAACAGTATGTGCATTCCATTCAAAGCCCCTTTAAAGGAACTTTCCTAGTTTGTTTTACCCAGGTTTTCTTTTTTAATGAAAAGATGCTTGGAAAACTAGTCCATATGTTGTCTGGTTTTACTTCAAGGTCCAGCAGTGGGCAGCCTCCACCTCTTCATATACTGCATCAACTGCAGCATGCAAGTACCTTGGTGGTGGAAGAAATTCCAGTGGGGCAAGAATCACCTCTAGCAGAACAAGCTATGGGTTCTGAATGTTAGATTTTACTAAAAGCCTTGCCATTGACATCATTGACAGTTACGGGCTGGCAAAGATCATCATCTACTGCGTTATCTGCTGTAAGGAAGGAATCAAAGCAGGGAGTGAAGAGAAGCTTCCAATGGGAATTAAAATGCTTCAGGAGCATGACAGGCTACCTCTCTAATGAGAAAACTCATTACCCACTGTGGTAGGAGAGGAAATGAAAGCAGTTGGGGGCACAGTTCCTTCTCTACCTCTGTACTGGAGGTCATATTGCATGAGGCAGCACACAGTGAATAGCAGTCACTGCGTTCTGGCTCCAAAAATCCCAGTACTCAATTGGGCCCCAAGTCAGCAAGGTACTTACATATTTAAAAGTTAGGCACATGCTTGAGTACTTTGCTGAGTTGGGGACTTGAAAAGCAGGAATCTACAGAATAATTCTTGTAAAAGGAACAAGAGCAAGCTGATGTACTGTACCCCACATCCCCAACATGGTATCAGTAGGTGAATATGAACAATTCTTTAGAACTGACTATGCTTTTGTATTAGCTATTTTTTAACCTAAATATTTCCCAGTTTATTTTAAGTACTTATGGGTAATAGCAAAAAAACTCAAGTATTGGTTTGCACATTTTTGTTTTATATTTTCCAATGCTTTTTTCCCCTGCATCTGAAACCACAAAAACATCCCTTATAAAACAATTAAAATGACAAACAATTTTGCAAGGGAGGGAGAGGGGGAGAACAGAAGTACTCCAAAGCTAAACCAAACTGTTTGCTATGTTTCCACCTGGAAAAGATATGAAGTTGAGACCTTAAAAAATTGAGTTTAACAAAAATGCTCTCAGAGACTTAAATACAGGAACACTACCAAACAGTAATGAAAGCAGATACAGAAGGGTTGATGCCAGAGTATCAAACTGTTTCTAAATACTATTTCTCATTTTGAAATGCCATGCTCAAAAGAGCAGTGCTAAGGAGAAAATGAAACATGTATTTTTAAAACCCATCTTGAATTAGAACTTCTAATCTGAGTTAGAATTCACACTGCATAGATGTGGATACAAGAAATCACTCTCCTACTTTCTAATATATTTGAGCCGTGGAGGTGGGGTGGGGTGTGTGTGTGTCTGTGTATGAGTGTTTCACTTGCAGTGACTAAATCAAGGTCAGCACCAGTTGCATCTCATTAAAAACTAAGATGATGAACCTAAAAGATGTGATTTCCAGGTCTTCTTAGACATAATACGAATTCAAAGTTGTTGTACTAAATGTGTCATTCTAAGGGGCCCTCCCACCCCTAATCCTGATTCTGCACTGATTTCAGAAGTCACAGCTGGATGCAATGAAAGTTGTGAGTGCTTAGCACCCTTGAAAACTCAAGCCATTTATTTGGTGCCTGGTGTTAGGCACCTGAGTTTGAAAGTTTTGGTCATAACCTGTCTCAGATTTACCCATTTGTAAAAAGGGGATAACACCTAGTGCTGTGCTCCCCTCTGTTTTAGACCATATGGGAGCAAAACACCCTCCACCTCCACCACAAGAGGCAGGGCTGGCTCTAGGTACCAGCTTGGGGTGGCACTTTTCAAGGGAGTGGCACTCCAGCCTTTTTTTTTTTTTTTTTTTGCTTGGGGCACCAAAAAACCTGCAGCCAGCCCTGACACGAGGGAATAGAGATAACACGGTATAGTCCCACCTTCCACAAAGCTCTCACATCCCTCTGCACCTGGCTCCCAGCATTAGAGACTGTGGCTTATGAGAGGCAGTACTGAGAAACAGCCACTCTAAGCAGCATGCTGCCCTTCCTGAGACCATTCTTAGCAGAAACATAGCCTAACATGGGTTTGATGGAACTTCCAATGCAGCACTACACCTGCTTCCTCTGGGGAGTAGATCTCCCAAAAGCTACAGCTTCAGAGTCGGATATTTTGACATATTTCCTTCCTCCCATGAGGTTTTCCAAAGGAAGATATGTACATACTTGGGGTGCATTTCATGGGGCTGACTATGCACTTTATCTCACTGAAGTGATGTTGGATTAATGTTTATACAATGCTCTGACAATATAACATGCAGAGGATCATTAGTTTGAGGTTAGAAAGTTATTCCACCCTACAATACGCACAGAATAAAACAGGTGGGATTTTCAAAAGTGCCCCTGTTCCCACTGAAGACTATGGAAGTGGGAGCAAAGTGAGACAGATGCGAAATGTTTTTGAAAATCTTGTCCCCCAGTAGTCTTCACTCTTGGCTGAGATACTCTTTGCCCACCCAACTCCCAGGCCAAAACTCTGTTATACATTTTATACTTGTTTAACCTGCATCCTCCCCCTGTTAAAAGCATGGCAGATTTTAAAAACCAAATGCAGATTCTAATTGTGAGATGTGTTTGTAAAACATTTTGCTAATTTATTAAAACTAGACATGGAAGGATTAGATTTTCATTGGTAAATGTCAGTAAATGACAATTTCATATAAATGAATGGAAAAATATTTCCATCAATAATCAAAATTACTGCTTGAAAATTTATTAGTGACTTAAGGACATTTACTTTGTATATTTTGACATGTAACGTTGACTATTTGTGTTTCAATAGTTATACTGCAACTCAAAAAAATTAAAGCTTTATCTACTCTCATTAAAGAATTATCTGACCCCGCCTCATAGTTTAAATGTTCACTCCTGTGGAAACTTATTAAAAAAAAACTCTTAAAAATAAAAAAAAAAAAGATATTTTCCATCAATATTATTAAAAAAAGTCTAATTCTGCCAAGTCTAATTAAAAGTGTTAAAAGCTGCAATGACAATGAACAAACAAACTGTGCTCTATTGAGTATTTTATAGCTTCTTTATTATTTTTAGAATGGCTTTACACACAATTAGAAAGCATTCGTTTTTAAATTGAACTTCTGCGTTAATCTGAAGAGGCTATTTGGCACTGCCCCTTTAAAATTAACGTCAATGTTTTTATGCAGGTACTTCTACGATTTCAAAATAGTCATTAGGTAGAATCACATAGCCTTTTCCTGCCACTATGTCTTTTTCCTTCTGAAACTGAACAATCTCTCGCAGTTTTTCAATCTGTCTTTCCTGACGTCTGCATCGCTGCTGCGCTGTCTTGAGCTTCTTTCGCAGTTTTTCAACTTGTTCCTCCAGCTGCTGAATTCTCTTTCTTTGATGTACTGTATCCTCTACGGTATAGTTGTGATCACAGAAAACGGCAAGATTATTAGGGGTCTGGAGAGGAGGCATTAATAATCCAATACTTGGATCTACCAATCTTGCATCTATTTGAGACAAAGGAAAGGAAGGTTGCGGTGGGGCAGGTGGTAGCAGAGGAGGGGGTGGTGGAGGGGGTGGTGGTGCTGCAGACAGATCTTCGGGTTGCTCTGTAAATTCTTCAGTCTAAAACAGCAAAACAGAAAGTACATTTTAATCTGTTTTGTGAACAACATTCTAATTGCAACATTGTAATCTTTATGCAACAGTTGCAGCACCCAGCGGACAATGCAGTATGCATTGCTGAAATTAGTAAAGGCAGGTGATAAGCACCCCCCTTTTTAGCATTAATTCTGTTCATGAAGTTTGATGACCTACATTTTCAAAAGTGATTGGGATTTGGGGGAACCTCAGTTTTCAATGCTCCGTTTGAGCCACCCTAAAAGCTTTCAGAAATGCTGAGTACCCACCTTCTTAAAAGTCTCAAGCTGGACACCTAGAAATTGAGGCAACCAAAATCTCTAGTCACTTCTGAAGACTTTGTCAAAACACTTATAAAATTATAAACTGTCCAGTCTTTAACTCTACCACATGGTTGAAGGGTTATCAGCTGCAAGAACACATTCATTCACTTTAATCTAGATACACTTAGTGTACTTATCTAGCCCAAGTCCCCTCAAAACAGGTAACGAACAGAGGGAAGACTTAAATCCTTTCTGCCCCAAAGATATAGAAAGCATTCAGAATTGCATCTGTTTGGACTCATATGAAACAGTGCTCTTGAAACACAACAGGAAGGATATCCAGTATCTAGCAAAAACAGCTAAGAACTTCTTGATGAAAGATGCATTGAGCTAGAAGTCAATTTTGTAACTATCTGCTTTGATGGTCTCAATGCATTTAATGGCATTAACAGTGTCAGAGACAGAACATCAAGGTTGGAAGGGACCTCAGGAGGTCATCTAGTCCAATCCTCTACTCAAAGCAGGACAATCCCCAGACAGATTTTTTCCCCAGATCCCTAAATGGCCCCCTCCAGGATTGAACTCACAACCTTGGGTTTAGCAAGCCAATGCTCAAACCATTGAGCTATCCCTCCCTCTCAGATACTTGCAGATTACATAACCTGTTGCCAAATCCTCAGAGCACAAGGTTCTAGAAGTATGTTTATACTATATAAGCAGTATAGAAGCTTCCTACATTGACAGAACAGGTTTTGCCATCAATGTAGATAATCCACCCCTCCAAGAAGTAATAGCCACAAAGAATCCTTCTGTCAGCCTAGCTCTGTCTACAGTGAGGATCATATTTACCTAACAGGGTCCAAAATTTTTCACAGCCCTAAGCAATCAAGCTAGATCTAATATATAGGTGTAGAAGAGCATGGAAATACAACACTATCCAAGACATCCGAGCCAAGTAATTTAGTATCTGTTTTTAATCTACTGCCTAGAAACTGCTCCAGATAGACTATGATACTAAGCAGAGTGTAACTGAAAAGTCAGTTTTGCTTCTGGTGTTGATTTAAAGTTTCTTGTAGGTGCCCATGTATAATCAATCAGTATACATTAGCACAACCTCAATCTGACAATCCCAATTGTGTGCCACAGATAAAATAAACCTATGTTTTTGTCACAATGCATCTTTTAGCCTCACACATGAAGATGTCAATCATTTTGATCAAGTCAAACTTGTACTAGTTAACCGTAATTCTCAGAGCCCTCTTCCTGGGGGAAGATTGTAAGGGAAAGAGGAAGGGAAAAGCATGTCTCTCAGTGAGCAATTCACCCTCCTTAGAGCACTTGGGACAGTCTGACAATTGCCAGACAACTAGACTTGCAGAAATTGGTATCCTCCAGTTCTAGTCTCCCCTTTTTGGCTGATGGCACGTGGCATCTTTCATAAAAGATCTCCCTCCCAGTATACATGGCCTGCTCCCTTGGTAATCCTCACTGACATATTATGGGCGAATTCAAAGCATTTCTTATACCCAATGAAGTTTTTGTCCCAAAGATCCTACCAGGAAAAATGGCAACAGGTATTAAAATAAACAATATTATACAGCCTTTTACATCAAGATCATCAATCTGAACCCTGCTCTGAGAGTAACAGTTACCACTATTTATGGTCATTTAAAAACCTCTGCAAATGAGCTGGTAATATCACAACAGCTCCGAGTGAACAGCTGTGCACATCACCAAATCCACCAACACAACTGACACTAACAGGCATCCTTACTAACGGTACAAAAAGAGGGCGTAAGGAACGAATGAGCAGATAGAGAATTACACTCTGCTCCCTAGAAATGGTCCATCCACATGGGTTGAGGCACAGTGGCCAGATGCAGGAACCTGAACTGCCACTGATCCTGATATATATTTGTCCCGTGGCATGGGCAGCAACTTGGTTAGAATATTCTGCATCTCACCTTTTCTCTTGTGTCTAATTTGGCTCCCACCATACTAATCTTTTCTATCAGGAAACACAATCAGAGAAGAAAGTATAAATAAATTGTATTTACCTGAAAGTTACTCATCTTTTTTTGCACGCACTGTGTCTGTCTTTCTTTCTTACTAGCTGCCTTCCATTTTCCACTTACATTCCCTCTTTATTACCAGGCTATTTTCTTGATTTGCCTACTCTCCTGCGTGCTACTCTTCCTGTGTGCCTCCCTCCCCATCTTTTTGCCCTCTGTCATGCCCCCATCTCTCTCTTTGAGCTTTTTTTGCTGTTCTTCTGCTATTCTCACCATCCTCTCTGTTCCCTTCTCAAAGGGGTGAGAGAAAAGAGACTTATTAGTGCATGTTTTATCTCCCTTACAGAAGCTAGGATCCTCCAAATCACTCCTGTTCCGTGCATTCAGTGTGCCAAAGGGAAGATTAACCCACTCTAGTCCCAAGGTTAGAGCCTGGGTATGTAACTGGGCGGTGCAATGAAGAAAAACACACCTGCTCTGCCAGGAGGAGCTACATTTGATGTTTGGAGACAATAACACTGTGAATGTAACAGACAAGGTGTGTGAGGGGTGGGGAGTAGGAAATGCAGAGGTAATATTATGTATACTTCCATTACACTCCACTTTTGCTTGCACTTCATTTTGCCTCTCTGCTAAGCACAGGCCAGGGTGTGTAACACTCTTTTCTGAAAAGACAGAAGCCTTCAACCTCAGAGTTATGGGATCAAAAACCCTGAATGTAGGAATCAGGGCTGGATCTAGGGTTTTTGCTGCCCCAAGCAAAAAAAATGTTTGGCCCCCCCTGCACCCTCCTGCTGCCCTACCCCTGGGTTCTTCCCCACTGCCACCCCAGCGCTGGGCTCTGCCCCCCACCCCACCCACACCCCCTGTCGCCCCAGCCCTGCGCTCTCTCTTCCTGCCTCCTGACCCGGCCAGTACCAGAGCTTCTGAGGGAGTGTACAGAACAGTTGGAGGGATCCATCTCTGTCTTTTCCTCCCAGCTTCTGGCAATCTGAGGGTTAAGCATGGGGTTGCATCCCCAGCCATCTTGGCTAGTTCTTTTTTAACCCAGTTATACTTTTGGCCATCACAACATCCCATGGCGATGAGTTCCACAGGTTAATTATGTGTTGTGCGGAAAAAGTATTCCCTCGTTTGTATTAACCCTGCTACCTACTAATTTAATCAAGTAACCCCCAGGTTTTGTATTGTGGGAAAGGGTAAATAAAACCTCTCTATTCATTTTTCCATGCCATTCATGATTATACAGACCTCTGTCACATCACCCCTTAGTCATCTCTTTTCTAAACTGAATAGCCTTAATCTTTTTAGTATGTAAGCTGTTCCATACCCTTGTATGTAAGCTGTTCCATACCCTTGATCATTTTTGTTGCCCTTCTCTGAACCTTTTTCATTCCATTATATCCTTTTTGAGATGGGGACACCAAAACTGGACACAGAATTCAAGGTGCAGATACACCAGGGATTTATATAGTGGCATCATATTTTCTGTCTTATTTTCTATCCCCTTCCAAATAGTTACTAAAATACTGTTACCCTTTTTGACTGCTGCTGCACGTTGAGCTGAAGTTTTCAGAGACCTATCCAAGGCGATTCCAAAATCTCTTTCTCCAGTGCTAACAGCTCAATTAGATATTTTATTATATATGCGTAGATGGAATTATTTTTCTAGTGTGCATTACTTTGCACTTATCAGTGTTGAATTTCATCTGCCAGTTTGTTGTTCAGTTTTGTGAGATCCCTTTGTAACTCTGCAGTCAGCTTTGGACTTAGCTATTTTGAATAAATATGTAGCAATTGCTGCCATTTCACTGTTCACTCCATTTTCCAGATCATTAATGAATATGTTGAACAGGACAGCTCCTTGACAGAACCTCTCTCCATTGTGAAAATGGACCATTTATCCCTACCCTTTATTTCTTATCTTTTAACCAGTTATTGATCCATAAGAGTCTTGTTATTCCAGGACTATTTTGTTTCCTTAAGAGCCTTTCATGAGGGACCTCGTCAAAGACTTTCTGAAAATCCAAGTACTTTACATCACCTGGATCACCCTCAAACAATTCTAATAGATTGGTGAAGCATAACTTCCCTTTACAAAAGCCATATTGACTGTTCCCCATCAAAACATGTTTATCTATGCACCTGATAATTCTGTTCTTTACTATATTTTCTACCAATCTGCCTGTTACTGAAGTTAGGCTCACCAGCCTGTAATTGCCAGGATTGTCTCTGGAGTGTGTTTTAAAAATTGGTGTTATATTAGCTATCCTCCGGTTATCTGGTACAGAGGCTTGTTTCAACAATCAGTTACATACTATAGTTAGTAGTTCTGCAATTTTGTATTTGAATTCCGTCAGAACTTTTGGGTGAATGCCATTTGGTCCTGGTGACGTATTACAGTTTAATTTATCAATTTGTTCTAAAATTCTATTGATGCATTGATGTGGGACAGTACTTCAGATCTGTCATCCAAAAAGGATACCTATTGAGAGTTATCTCCCCCACACCTTGGTTTCTTTACACACATTTCAGTGTAAGTCTGCAACAGAACACACACTCTTATACACTTTAACACATATACACACTGCCTTCACATCTTCTCATTTTTTAATATGGCTTCAAAATATGCCTGTGTCACTTGGATTCTCCAGAGCGTGAGAAGGGCAGCCTCTCTCAGTTCCCTCCAAAACACATGAGAATCTCCTAAGCAAAAACAGCAAAGATTTTTGCAGTCAGCAGCTAATTCCAGTCCCTGAGCTAATAGCTGACTGCTTAATTGGTATCTATGTAGTGTTGTTGTAGCCGCACTGGTCCCAGGATATTAGAGAGACAAGGTGAGTGAGGTAGTATCTTTTATTGGAGCTACTTCAATTGATGAAAGAGACTAGCTTTTCAGATTACACGGAGCTCTTCTTCAGGTCTGGGAAATGTACTCAGTCCCTGTCACAGCTAAATACAAGGTGGAACGGATCGTTTAGCATAAGTATTAACACATACACCTGTACCCCGATATAACGCTGTCCTCGGGAGCCAAAAGATCTTACCGCATTATAGGTGAAACCACATTATATCGAACTTGCCAGAGTGCGCAGCCCCGCCCGGAGCACTGCTTTACTGCGTTATATCGGGTCACGTTATATCAGGATAGAGGTGTATTTTCAAGGGACCATTGAGGATGAGGACTGAGAGGTCAGATATAAAGTGATCGCTTTGTGAAAAGTGTTACAGGTGATATGGTGTTTTTGTCATTTATCAGTTTTCTGTGTGGGTTCATTCAAGCGTGTAGTGATTGTCTCATTTCACTCACATAGTTGTTACTGGGACATTTAGAGCACTGGAGACAGGCTACTTCACCTTAAATGGTCTCTTGAAATATAGGTTAACTACTTATGCTAAACTACCTGTTCCACCTTGAAAACTTGTTTCTCTCACCAACTGTTGGTCCAATATAAGATATTACCTCACCCACCTTGACTCATTGATTTCCAGCAAGATAGGGAACACATGCCTGTATCCAAAGTGAGACAAGTCTTGGAACACAGCCTTCATGTCAGAACCATCTCTTTGGCCCTGCATCGATCAGCTGATGACTCCAGTTCACATATTTATAACACTTTCCCAAGTGCCAGCTGGCTCAGCTCTCAGGTGGTGATTGTGTGGAACCACAAGATCGCTTGCTCTTAATGGAACCTTTCCATATAGCTTCACAAAAACAGCAGAGCATTTCTAGTTGTTACCATATCTCTCTTCTACATGTCTCAGGACCCTTCTAAGTTCTCCTGCTCTCTGCACATGCGCAGAAATAGACTATCAGACTTAAATCCATATCTCCTTAACACTGCTTCTCTCCCTTCTTTGCATTTTAAAAAAATATATACTTATACTGCAGTATTTGACTATGTATACATAAATTAAAGTATGTATTACAAGAAAGAGTTTTCTTGTTTACCTTTACCTTCTCACTGGGTTCAGTGTAACAAAATATTGTGGGCACGGCATTTTCTTTCAGTAGCTTGTTGTTGCACTCTCTTTTAAAGCAATCTGGAGTAAAGTGTTCTGAACAAATGCTGCTATACTTTGTTGGTTTGAAGTTTTTCCTTTTAACAGCAGCTTCCCATTTTTTGCAGAGATCAGGTCTCGTGAGAGGAAACCTGCAAATGAAATGGACCTTCAGCTCCATTTCAAAAGGTTTTCTAAAAAAAGCAATAACACTGTAGACATGCATAAGATACTTAAGACAAGGTATTGGTGTAGCATCTAGAAACACTAGTCATGGACCAGGACCCCCAGTGTTAGCTGCTGTATAAACAAGGAACAAAAAGCCCCCGATACTGCTACGTTCAGCACCACTGCTTACAGCCTGATTTTGCAAGCTGATAAACACAGCCTTGCTGGGCATAGGGGCGCAATGGAGAGGCACAAGGGGTCACCTTCATGGATCAGCTGACAGGCCAGAGCCCAGGGGCAGGTTTTCGCATTTTTCAGGGGAACTGAAAAAGCCAAGCCACCCAAAGAACAAGTGGCAATGAGAATTTCCATACAGAGCGCAAGGCCTCAAACAAGCATATTCACAGGACACCTGCAAAGTGTGAAGAAACCTCAGGCTCCCTTGCGAGCTCTCCTACGACGCTCAAACCAAGCGGCGCATGTGCTTGGAGCCATACCCGGTGATATGTGGGCTGGCGCAGACCCTCATTTGCCCAGTGTTTATATCCCCCTGCAGGCTAGGGCCGTGCCCCGCCAGACAACGGTGCTGCCTGCTTCGGGCACTGAACAGGCACGTGTCCCAGGGTGCCAGGGCAGGTTCGTCCCATTCCCCAGGAGGGATGGGGCAGACTCTCACCAGCTGGCTGTACAGCGCCGGGCACAGCGCGGCCCCACCTCAGAAACCCCTCCCCCCGCGAGAGGCCTCCCCCTGGGTCAGCGCGCGCCCCAACAGCCTGGGCGCTAGCGCCCTGGGCTTCTCGCCACTGACAGTTGCTCCCCGCGCCCCCAGCGCGCGCACCCTGGGCATGGCTCCTCCCCCGGCCGTGGCGCGCTCCCGCCCCGCGCAGGCGCGCTCCCGCCCCGTCCTCACTTGTGGAAGGAGATAGGCTTCTCTTTGTCGTATCGGTTCCGGCAGCGGTAGGCGGAGCAGGACTGCACCATTCTCCCCCGGCGGCGGCCGCCTGCTCCGCTCCGGCACCCACCGAAGAGGAGCGCAAGGACCCAGCTATCTCAGTCACTGCGCGGCCCCCATCCCCTTTTCTATTAGCCCCTAGGAGCAGGAACGGGACACGGCCTCTCCCGACTTCAAGATGGCGCTGCCAGCTTCAGTTCAAGTCTCGCGATACAGCATATCGCTCTCCTCTATTCGCCGTTCTCCTACGCGTGGGTGGAGGCTCGCCGATCAGCCCACCAATAGGCGCAGAGACTCCGAGCGCGGCGCGGGGCCCCAATCGCCCCGCCCCCTCCCTGTTCTTTGCCCTTGCTCCGCCCCCTTCGCTCGCATTTCTGGGCAGGAGCTCGGTGGTACTTCCCTGCACGCGTTCCAGCTTGAGGCCCCGAGCCTGACTCATTTGCTGATAGGGTGACCAGACCACAAGTGTGAAAAATCAGGACATGGTGGGGGCTAATATGAGCCTATATAAGCAAAAGACCCAAAAATTGGGACTGTCCCTACAAAACTGTAAAAGCAGCGAAGAGTCCTATGGCACCTCGTAGACTAACAGACATATTGGAGTATGAGCTTTCGTGGGTGAATACCCACTTCATCGGATGCATGTAGTGGTAATTTCCAGGGGCAGGTATATATAGGCAAGCAAGCTAGAGATAACGAGGTTAGTTCAATCAGGGAGGATGAGGCCCTCTTCTAGCAGTTGAGGTCTGAAAACCAAGGGAGAAGAAACTGGTTTTGTAGTTGGCAAGCCATTCACAGTCTTTGTTTAATCCTGAGCTGATGGCGTCAAATTTGCAGATGAACTGAATCTCAGCAGTTTCTCTTTGAAGTCTGGTCCTGAAGTTTTTTTGCTGCAGGATGGCCACCTTAAGGTCTGCTATAGTGTGGCCAAGGAGGTTGAAGTGCTCTCCTACAGGTTTTTGTATATTTCCATTCCTAATATCTGATTTGTGTCCGTTTATCCTATAAAACTGGGACATCTGGTCACCTATTTGCTGAGTCCCACTCTCCTGCCTTTGGCCAGCAATTCTGTCCCCTCTAGCTGCTAATGGCTGCTCCCCTGGGTGAGGTGGGAAACGTCAGGAAGGCCAGGGCTCCTTTCCTCTTGGGGCTGCTTCCTGCCTCCTAGTTTGATAAAGCTACCACCGCTCCTTTGGGGGTGGAGGGGTATCACCGGGAGAGCTCTTACCCAGCAATAAAGCGTGTCTACACTGCCCACATCACAGCACGGCTGTGGCCGCACTGTAACATGGGCAGTGTAGACATACCCTAAGCCATGTGGATAGGGAGAAGCTGAATAAGCCAGCATCCTGTAGAGGCTCTGGGGGAAAAGGAGCTTGGTTTGGAGGTGGAGGGACAGAAGCACTGAAATGTGCCAGGAAGTCGGCTGAGTAGATGAAATGTGATGGGGAGCAGAGACAGAGGAATTCCTTGGCGGGGGGGGGTGACTAGTGGATAATAGGAGCAGAAGGAGAATTGATATATTAATGGATCGGTCACTAAGGCCTGAGGTTCATTCATTCAGTAAGCTGAAGATGACAAGCACTGAGTAGCTCAAAAGGAGCTATCATCAGTTTGGACAGGGCCACATTAATACCCCTGACCCAAGGAATTTTAAATAGAGATTTTAAAAAATTGTAAATCCCCCCCATTCTGTTAATCTATGACACTGCTCTTACAGCTCAAAAATACAATACGTAATTTTCCCCCTACAGCCTTGAACCCATTTAGCATTTTCTACTATTTTGTTGTGATGCTCTGTACCTCGAGGGGAACACCCTACACCTCCATCTTCATCTTTATAAAATGATTGTGTGGTATCCAATGCAAAGTTTGTTACGTGGGATGTCTTCAGAAGGCTCATGATGCATGGGCATGGCTGTTATAGTGATGTTATAGTCAGGGCCGGCGCTACCATTTAGGCAGCCTAGGCAATCGCCTAGGGCCCCAGGATTATTCGGGGGGTGGCATTTTGCCGGGGGAGGGGTGGCAGGCGGCTCCGGTTGACCTGCCACAGGCATATCTGCGGAGGGTCCGTTGGTCCACGGCTCCTGTGGAGCTGCCGCAGTCATGCCTGCGGACGGTCGGCTGCTCGTGCGGCTCCGGTGGACCTCCTGCAGGCATGCCTGCAGCAGCTCCACCAGAGTCACGGACCAACAGACCATCCACAGGAATGACCGCGGCAGCTCCACCGGAGCCGCAGGATCAGCACGGGGGGTGGCGAAATGGCCGTGCGCCTAGGGCGCGAGAAACCCTAGCGCCGGTCCTGGTTATAGTAATTATCACAGTAATGTTATAGGTTATAATTTCATGTATATAGTTATGAGACTGAAAATGTGTCCTCATGGCTTAAAGCAAGCCCATGCAAATACTCTCCAAGAAGAGAGAGGCAGTTTACACCTCATCAGGGCACGGATGGGACAAACCCAGCCCAGCCTCACAGGAACATGAACACTGGCTTAGGCAGCAACAAAATAATCTGTTAGACCATTGAGGGAGTCACCCCCTTCCTTTGGGCAGTTTGGGACTGTGATGAGGTAAGGCTCACCTGACTCTGAGGAGGGGGGCAAAGCCAAGAGGGAAGAAAGAACATGATAAAAGGGAGAGAGGTTTGCCATGCTCACTCTCTTCCGCCTACATCTACAGACACCACCACGAAGCGACTGAAACGCTGATCAGAGGGGAGAGCCTGACTGAAAAGTAACCAGCCAGCCTGTTACTTTTGCATCTAAGTTTGTAAGGACATTGAGAGTGTTAAGATCAGCTTAGAATGCATTTTGCTTTTATTTCATTTGAACAAATCTGACTTATGTTTTGACTTATAATCACTTAAAATCTACCTTTATAGTTAATACGTTTGTTTGTTCTACCTGAAGCAGTGTGTTCGGTTTGAAGCATGTCAGAGGCTTCCCTTGGTATAACAAGCCTGGTACATATCAATTTCATTGTTAAACTGACAAACATACAAGCTTTCAGTGTCCAGCAGGCATAACCGGACACTGCAAGACGGAGGTTCCTAGGGTTGCATCTGGGTCCGGCGATATTGGCTAGTGTCATTCACTTGCAAGTAGCTGGGAGCAGCTTACATGCTAGAGGCTGTGCGTGAACAGCCCAGGGGTGGGGGTTCTCACAACAGAGCAAAATAAGTCTGGCTCCCAGAGTCAAGGATTGGAGAGACCTAGCAGACCACCGGTCCAGACAACACCAGAGGGGAATGTCACAGTTGTACCCTGTGTATAGTAGATAAAGAATTCATGAGTCAGTTGTATACAAGGTAGACGTTGACTAAGGCAATGTATTCTGCAAAGCCGTAGCCCAGAGGTTTTCAAACTGTGGTCTGTGAGATCCATTCAAGTGGTCCACTGATAGTTCCCTCTAAGGCAGGGGTCGGCAACCTTTCAGAAGCGGAGTGCCAAGTCTTCATTTATTCACTCTAATTTAAGGTTTCGCGTGCCAGTAATACATTTTAATGTTTTCAGAAGATCTCTTTCTATAAGTCTATAATACTAAACTGTTGTATGTAAAGTAAAGAAGGTTTTTAAAATGTTTAAGAAGCTTCATTTAAAATTAAATTAAAATGCAGAACCCCCCAGACTAGTGGCCAGGACCTGGGCAGTGTGAAAGTGTGAGTGCCACTGAAAATCAGCTCGTCTGCCGCTTCAGCACGTGTGCCATAGGTTGCCTACCCCTGCTCTAAGGCAATGGTTTTCAAACTTTTTTTCCAGGGCCCAGCTGAAGAAAATTGTTGATGCCCCACAATCCAACAGAGCTGGGGATGAGGGGTTCGGAGTGTAGGAGGGGCTCGGGGCTGGGGCAGAGGGTTGGGGTTCAGGGTGAGGGCCATGGGGTGGGGCCAGGAATGAGGGGTTCAGGGAGGGGAGAGGGCTGTGGGCTAGGGCATGGGATGGGGGTGCAGAATGGGGTCAGGGTTCTGGGCTTGGGGGGGCTAAGAATCGGGTTCAGGGTGTGGAAGAGGGCTCTGGGCTGGGGCAGGGGTGCAGGAGGGGGTCTGGGCTTGGGGATGCAGGCTCGGGATAGGGGTGCATGGCACTCAGAAACAGGCACTGCCCCCCCCAGCTCCCATTCGCCAGGAACCAGCCAATGGGAATGCGGAGCCAGTGCTCAAGGCGGGGCAGTGTGTGGAGTCCTGTGGTCCCCCGACCTAGGAGCCAGACCTGCTGCTATCCTCTTCCAGGGCGCAGCACGGTATTAGGACAGGTAAGCACTAGGCTACCTTAGCCAGGCAGCACTGCCAATGGGATTTTTAAACAGCTCAGGCAGCAGTGCTGGCCAGAGCCACCGTGACTCAGTCCTGGGTTGTGACCCATGGTTTGAAAACCACTGTTCTAAGGTGCACACCTGGGCGGCCACACATGAGAGACTGAAGGGCCACCCACCTAATTAGTGGAGCCATGCAGGAGCTGGAGAGAGATGCATATGTAAGGAAAGTGGTGGCCTTGGGGGGGGGGAATAAGGGGGCAGGTGGGAGGAGGCAGTGTGGTGAAAAGAGGGAATGGGGGGAATTTGGGATATACAGGGCTGCAGTGGCCAGAGAAAAAGGCAACTTTCCCCAGCTCCAGGGCTGTGGTTGCTGGGGAGAGACCCCCCGTCCTTCCCAGCCCAAGCTCAGGGGCTGCCATCCCAGGGGAGACCCAGAGGACCCCCCCCACCTTCCCAGCCCCAGTTTGGGAGCTGCTGCGGCCGGGGAGAGAGGAGACATCCATCACATTAGAAAGGTAAGAGTGATATTAAAATATGAATTGTGTACTTTTATTTGTACAAGAAAATACTTTAATTTATATATATATTGCTTTTATCCAAAGCACTTTACAATACTTAGCTAACAGTACAAACAACATTTGGAAAGATCATTATGTGGTCCACCAAGACCCTCAGCAATTGAGAAGAAGTTTGAGAACCACTGCCCTAGCCTATGTTACTGTACACCGAATACTAGCCAGGGCAGCTTCACAGCACTGCCTCATTCACTGCACACTTTGCAAGATGCCCTTTACAAGGTCATTAGAAACTGGTAAGGATGTTCTGCTGTGTTATCTGAGACACAATAAACCAGGCAATTAAAGATGGTGTCAGAAGGCAAGCTAATGAGGCACAGTTAGGGTCGCAGGTGGAACTTTCAATTCGGTACTTCCTGATTTTTCAGTGCTTAATTATGCAGCCTGCGCATTCCCTTCGCAGACTACTACGCAGAAAGTATGCTAAGAGAACATCACCTTCGGGGTGATGATTTCATCCCTCGTCCTCCCCCATAAACGCTGCATTGTATACAATCCCCTCCGCTGCGTTACCGGCTCAGTCTGTTCCCCGTGCCTCCCCCTAGTAGTCTAGAGGGATGCAAACAGGTCAAGTTAAAGACTAGTTCGGGAAGCTGTGCGTTACAGGCAGTGGGAGAACGCGAAGAGCAGCACAAGCCCCTGCTTCTGTGTGCAAGGAAGGAGACGAACAGCGATCGTTAATAATCACCCCCCCTCCCCACACACACGCCCACAGCTCCCACCCAGGGGCAGCGCGCTGCCAACCCCTCTTTCCCAGCTGGCAGAACTGATCAGCCCGCAGCAAGGGAGCGTGTGTGGGCGGGTGTGTGGGCAGCTGCCAGCGCGGAGCTGTGTGCGCTCCCATGCCCAGGCGGGAGGGAGAGAGCCGCGGCCGCCGGAGGGGCGGAGAGAGCGGGCGCGAAGGCGGCGCTGCTGCTGGGAGGGGGTTTGACATCAGTTCCCCTGTAGGAGTTTCAGTAAATGCCACAAGCCGAAGGCGCGGAGCCCTGGGCGGCGGAGGAGGCTGCAGCTGCCCCCGGTGGGAGCCAACCCGCCTGCCAGGGGTGAGGCCGCCCCCGCCCCCCATCGCGGACACCGCGCCGAGCAGAGCCTGGGCGCCCCGGGCGCAGGCAGCCCACCTCCCTGCCGTGCATGCAGCTCTGGATCTCCTTCCCCTGGGTTCGGCGGGGCGGCGCTCCCCGGCGCTATTGGCACGCTGGAGGTGCTGGCGGACGCGGCCCTGCAGCTGGGACCTGGGCCCGCAGGAGGCTGCGTGGTGGGCCAGCTCGGCTTCTGCCCCTTCAGCGCCTTCACCTTCTCCTCCAGTCGCGCCGATCCGCTCCAGCTTCCGCCGCCGGCACTTGGAGGCCGCGATGCGGTTCCCAGCCGCTTCCGCTCGGCCTTCAGCCGCTCCTGGCTCTCCGCGTCCAGCGGCACAGCGAGGGCGGGTCGGGCGCTGCTGGCCGCCTCGCCCGCGGGGCGCCTCGGGCCACAGTCTGCGGCTCCTCCAGGCCCTGGCGGCGCCGGGAGCGGGAGGCGGCCGCTTGCCCAGCCCCGCGGGCGGGCGGGGGAAGGGCAGCCCGCGGGCGGCGGAGTAGGCGCCGCCCGCGGGGCTGGCGCCCCGCCGGGTTTGGAGCTGCCGAGGTGGTGTAGACGGCGGCGGGTTCGGCGGCGGGCCGGCAGGGCGCCCGCGACAGCGGGCCCCCAAGCAGTGTTCTGCTTTGCAGGTCGGCCAGGCTTGACGAAGCCGTCGGCGAATCCCTCGCTCCTGCGTCACCTGCTG
>NC_133774.1:132471415-132538942 GCF_003597395.2 Chelonoidis abingdonii
GGTCCACTGATAGTTCCCTCTAAGCAGGGGTCCGCAACTTTCAGAGCGGAGTGCCAAGTCTTCCCATTTATTCCCTCTAATTTAAGGTTTCGTGCCAAGTAATACATTTTAAATGGGTTTTTTTTTCAGAAATCTCTTCTATAAGTCTATAATAATACTATTAGTAAAGAGTTTTTAAAATGTTTTAGAAGCTTCATTTAAATTGAATAAATGCGGAAGCCCCAGACTAGTGGCCAGGACCTGGGCAGTGTGAAAGTTGAGTGCCACTGAAAATTCAGCCGTCTGCCGCTTCAGACATTCTGGCCATAGGTTGCCGGTACCGCCTGCTCTATGGGGCAATGGTTTTTCAAATTTTTTCCAGGGCCCAGCTGAAGATAAATTGATTGATGCCCACAAATCAAACAGAGCTGGGACTAGGGGTTCGGATGTAGGAGGGGCTCGGGGCTGGGGCAGAGGGTTGGGTTCAGGCGTGATGGGCCATGGGTGGGGCAGGATGAGGGTTCAGGGAGGAGGAGCGCTGTGGGCTAGGGGCAGTGGATGTGAGGGTGCAGAAATGGGGTCCAGGGTCTTGGGCTTGGGGGGCTAAGAACGGCGTTCAGGGGTGGAAGAGGCTCTGGCTGCGGGCAGGGGGTGCAAGGAGGGGGTCTGGGGCTTGGGGACTGCAGGCTCGGATAAGGGTGCATGGCACTCAGAAAACACCTGCCCCCCAGTCTCCATTCGCCAGACAGCCAATGGAATGCGGACAGGTGCTCAGGCGGCGCAGTGTGTGGAGTCCTGTGGTCCCCCGACACTAGGAGCAGACTGCTGCTATCGCTCTCCAGGTGCGCAGGCACGGATTAGGACGGTAGCATAGGCTACCTAAGAGCCAGGCAGCACTGCAATGGATTTTCTAAAAAACAGCTCATGGCAGCAGTGCTGGCCAGAGCCACCGTGACTCAGTCCTGGGTGTGACCCATGGTTTGAAAACCACGTTCTAAGGTCACACGCTGGGCGCCACACATGAGAGACTGAAGGGGCCACCCACTAATTAGTGAGCCATGCAGGAGCTGGAGAGAGATGCATATGGTAGAAAGTAGTGGCCTTGGGGGGGGGGAATAAGAGGGGCAGTTGGGAGGAGGCGTGTGGTGAAAAGAGGAATGGGGAATTTGGATAACAGGGCATGTGGCCAAGAGAAAAGGCAACTTCCCAGCTCCAGGGCTTGTGTTGCTGGGGCAGGAGACCCCCCGTCCTTCCAGCCAAGCTCAGGGGCTGCATCCAGGGGAGGACCCAGAGACCCCCCCCTTCCCAGCCCCAGTTTGGAGCTGCTGCGGCCGGGGAGAGAGGAGACAATCCATCACATAGGAAAGTAAGAGTGATATTAAAATATGAATGTGTCTTTTATTTGTACAAGAAAATACTTAATTTTATATATATATTCTTTTATCCAGCACTTTACCCAATATTAGCTAACGTACAAACAACATTTGGAAGATTCTATGTGGTCACCCAGACCTCACAATTTGAGAAGAAGTTGAGAACCACTGCCCTAGCCTATGTTACTGATACACCGAATACTAGCCAGCGGCAGCATTCACAGCCTGCTGCATTCACTGCACTTGCAGATGCCCTTACACGGTCATTAGAAACTGTAAGGATGTTCTGCGTGTTTCTAGACACAATAACCAGGCAATTAAAGATGGTGTCAGAAGCAAGCTAATGAGGCACAGTTAGGGTCGAGGTGGAACTTTCAATTCGTACTCCTGATTTGGTTTGCTAATTTCAGCCTGCGCATTCCCTTCGCCAGACTATACGCGAGAAAGTATGCTAGAGAACATCACCTGGGGTGATGATTTTCATCCCTCGTCCTCCCCATAAACGCGCATTGTATACAATCCCTCCCGCTGCGTTACCGGCTCAGTTCTGTTCCCGCGTGCCTCTCCCTAGTAGTCTAGAGGATGGCAACAGGTCAAGTTAAACGGACTAGTTCGGGAAGCTGTGCGTTACAGCATGGGGAGAACGCGAAGAGCAGCACAAGCGCCCTGCTTCTGTGTCAAGGAAAGAGAGCGAACAGCGATCGTTAATAACACCCCCCCTCCCCACACACCACGCCCACAGCCCACCAGGGCAGCGGGCTGACCAACCCTCTCTTCCACTGCAGAACTGATCAGCCCGCAGCAAGGGAGCCGTGGTTGGGCGGGGTGTTGGGCAGCTGCCAGCGCGAGCTGTGTGCGCTCCCATGCCCAGGCGGGAGGAGAGAGCCGCGGCGCCGAGGGCGGGAGAGAGCGGGCGCGAAGGCGGCGCTGCTGCTGGGAGGGTTTGACATCAGTTCCCTGTAGGAGTTTCAGTAAATGCCACAAGCCGAAGGCGCGGAAGCCCTGGGTCGGCGAGGAGGCTGCAAGCTGCCCCCGTGGGAGCCAGAACCCGCCTGCAGGGGTAGGCGCCCCGCCCCCATCGCGGACACGCGCCGAGAGAGGGCCTGGGCGCCCCGGCGAGGCAGCCCACCTCCCTGCCGTGCATGCAGCTCTGGATCTCCTTCCCTGGCGTTGCCGGGCTGCAGACGGGCGGGGGCCCCACCGCCTCCAACGAGCGACCAGTCCCGCGGGGGTCCCCTTGCCGCCGCTCGGCCGAGCGGGCGCCCCCGGGCCGGCGGGGGGCAGGACTGACGGCGGCCGCACGGCCGGGCGGGCGGTGAAGATGGAGACTCCCGTTCTACCCCGAGGAGGCTGGAAGCTGCCTGCACGACTCGTGGCCGCTCCCGGCTTTCGCAGCGGCCCGGAGCAGGGTGGAGGCGCGGGGCACAGCTGCTGCTCGGGGCGGTAAGACAGCGGGAGAATGGGCGGCGGGGGCGGCGCCTCCCCCTCGTGCTGCCAGGGCTCTACACACTGCGCGGCCGCCGGCGGACAACCCGGAGCGGCGCAGAGCGCTCAGCTCATTCCCGCCGCGGCGCCCCGGGCTCAAGCAGACGGGGGGAGGAGCCGCGGCAGATGGCGCCCGAGGGGCTCTGTTTGGGCTGGCCGGATCCCTGCGAGCTGCCGCTGCTGAGCCTGCGCCGCGGGCGGACCTGAGCAGCCTCTGATCGCAAGGCACGCCCGGCCTGGGCCCCGCCACCCTGCCCGCCGCGGCCCGCCCCCCGCGGCCGGGCCTTCCTCACGCCCAGCAGGTGACGCAGGAGCAGGAGGGATTCGCCGACGGCTTCGTCAAGGCCTGGCCGCCACTGCACAAGCAGAACCAGCTGCTGGGGGCCGCCGCTGTCGCCGGGCCCCTGCCGGCCCGCCGCCGAACCCGCCGCCGTCTAACACCAACCTCGGCAGCTTCAACCCCGGCGGCCGCTCAGCCCGCGGGCGGCGCCTACTCCGCCGCCCCGCCGGGCCTGCCTTCCCCGCCCGCGCGCCGGGGCTGGGCAGCGGCCGCCTCCCCGCTCCGGCGCCGCCAGGGCCTGGAGAGCCGCAGACTGTGCCCGAGGCGCCCCCGCCGGGCGAGGCGGCCAGCAGCGCCCGACCGCCGCCCTCGCTGTCGCGCTGGACGCGGAGAGCCAGGAGCGGCTGAAGGCCGAGCGGAAGCGGCTGCGGAACGCATCGCGGCCTCCAAGTGCGGCGGCGGAAGCTGGAGCGGATCGCGCGGCTGGGAGGAGAAGGTGAAGGCGCTGAAGGGCAGGAACGCCGAGCTGCGCCGCCACGCAGCCTCCGCGGGCCCAGGTCACCCAGCTGCAGGCGCGTCCGCAGCCACCTCTCCAGCGGTGCCCCATCAGCGCCGCGGGAGCGCCGGCCCCGCCGCCGCCAGAGGGCGCCGCCGAGCCCGCCGCGCCGGAGACCAGCGCCTGCTGAAGCCGCGGCCGGAGTGGGACAGACACTGCCCGGGAGACGGGGGCTCCGCCCAGCCCCGCGCCTCGGAAACGTGCAATCGTCACTGCCCGGAGCCTGCAAGCGGAGCCGGGCACGGGAGCGGCCCCGAAAACACGTGCGAGTCTCGCGTGCTCCCCTGCCGGGGAGGAGCCAAAGGCCACCGGCCCCAGGCGCTGCCGCGGCGGAGAATGGAAGGTCGTCGAGTTTCTAGAGTCGTCTTCAAATATTCCGGAGTCGGTTGGGGATTTGATTGTGGGGGTAGCACTAGAACATTGCAGGGAAAAAATAGGGATTCAAAGGTTAGAATTTAAAGTACCTAGCTTGAAGGTCCGTCTTTATTTATTGATGTCTGGAAAGGAAGCAAAGTACAGAAGTCGGGTAGTAAATGGCGTGTAAGGTATATTTATGTTGCACTGAGTACAAAAGATTTTTATATTGGGTATTTAACTTTCAAAGCTGACTCCAAGAGAAATTCCTACACTTCAAAATGAAGGGTGTTTGGGGGCTGTTTTTCAAAGTTCCAGTGAAGACCTTGACAGATCTGTAAAGAGTTCAGAACTAAAATAACCCGTTTACAGAAGGTCAACGTTATTTCCCTGCAAAAGGCGTAATTCCTAATACACCTTAATATAGTGTGTAGTGATGGTTCAATATGTTTATTCAGAGCTTGAAAAGAAGCTAAAATTATACATTTTTTTAAAAAACTGTGTGTGTATATAAAACAAAATGTGGTTATGGTATTTCTTGGTATTGAGAGGAATTTTTTAAAAAAGATTGTTTTGCTGCAGAGTAGCTTTTAATTTGCAGCTGGCAGTTAAGACATGCAAGTAAAGCTCTTGAATGGGTCTGGTTTTAAAATGTAGCGTTAGCCGATAGAGATTCTGCCAGGTGACAGGTTAGAATGAACCATATTTAATTACAGATTCAACTGTAAGAAAATACTCTTATAGATCATAAGCTCCATATTATTTCTTGTGCTAGTGCAAACTTGGAGCATTGGTATATATATTTATTTATTGAAACTTTGAAACTTTTTGGATGTCACCTAAACTTTTATTTTTATAGCAAACACATACTAGTGGAAGAAATTAATTTGGCAGAAGAGTGTCATTTATGCCTTTTCTTCACTGTGCACATTCCAGTTCTGCTTGCTCTTTATGGGGTATAGTAGCAATTCAGTGCTACCCAGAAAAGGGCTCAGATTGTTTTTTAGCTCTAACGGTTATTATGGTAACTCCATTATATTATGTTTGAATAAATCATAAAAACATAATGGAGAACTAGATTTATTTTTTCAGAAGAAATATGTAAATAATATTTTCTTGTTCTCTTTTATTCTAGAGACATTTTTCTAGTTGTTTAGGGAGGGGAAGAGTCAAAAGTCAGAATGTGAGCTGAGTCTCTGGGTGGAAGAGTCTGTTGTGATTTATTTATTTTTGCCTAGATTTTACTATTAAGGGATAGAAAAGGAACGGTTTTCTCTGCTTAGATTTAATCCTTGTTTTTTGGGATTCTCTGGATAAATAGCAAAGGCCGTGTTATGGGCAGGTTTTGCTTTTTTACTACCTTTTGATATGCATGTTTTGAGCACTTCTGCAAATCAAGGTTTATTCAGTCTTATGGCTTGGTACAATTACATTTTCACTTTCAGCATGAACTCTAAAGGTTCACTCAACAAGAAACCCTGTCTTCGCTTAGGCCCCGATCCTGGATCTGCCCATACTGCAAACCACTGAAGTCAGTGGAGCTCAGCATGAGCAGATCCAGTTGCAGGATGGGGCCCAGCATAGTCTTTGAAAATATCTTAATATAGTTTGTTTTATAAGCATGATCAATTAAACGAATTCTGTATCTGTTTTATATCATCCATGTCCTCTTCTGAAAGCTACTTCAGCTATGCTCTCCAATCCATGAAGGGGAATTGATATGCGTACAATGTTTTTTACTTGTGAGCGGGTTAATTTAAAATAGCATAGCTGTAAATGTAAACTGTGTAAGGCTTCCCCTTGTCAGGCCTGGGACACACACTTAGCACAGATGACTTCAATGAGTAGTGGAGATGCAAAGCACGTTAATCATCTAAAAACTGAGTAAAGTTGTAGCATAGCCAGAGCCAAAATGATTTCAACGATAGTCTAAAATTCCCTTCTTCTGTCCTAAGAATTGTGTATTAGAAATACTAGCGAACAAATGCAATGCCACTTAATTCTTACGAAGTAAATACAATGTAAAGATCTTTTGCTAAGCGTTCAGTTTCACCACACTAATAGAATTCAACCAGTAATAATGTGCCAAATCCGGCAAATGTGTTTAAAAATGAACCAGGGCTTAGTACATGGAAAAACTGTGCATGTGTTTGCAAAGGTGATGGTGTGGAAGTAGAGAATTGATTAATTTTTCACACTTAAAGACAATCTTTATATAATGAAGGAAGGAGGTAATCCTACTTAGTAAACAAATGTGCATTGAGTGCTCTGCACTGGCAATGTTCCTACTTCAGTAATGGAAAATATACTAAGTATTTTGATGGTACAGCACAGTGGTCAACTCCTGTAGTTTCAAATGAAAGTGGGGGAGGTGGGTGAAGACCTTCTAGCAGTACCTGAGGAAAAGGTTGAAAAATACCTGACGCTGCAATCTGAGTGAGGGGGGGAGGAACGGCTCAGTGGTTTGAGCATTGGCCTGCTAAACCTAGGGTTGTGAGTTCAGTCCTTAAGGGGGCCACTTAGGGATCTGGGGCAAAAATCAGTACTTGGTCTTGCTAGTGAAGGCAGAGGGCTGGACTCAATGACCTTTCAAGGTCCCTTTCAGTTCTAGGAGATAGGTATCTCTCCAATTATTATTAACCTAGTCCATTTGCTCCTCAGAAGTATTTAAAGATACAGCTTTAAATAAAAGCACTGTCTATCATTTCCAATAGGGATACTTCACCAATATCTAGAGAAGGGGATGAGCTTCACAGAGAGAAATCACAACCTTGCTTCCAAAATGGTGGCAGAATTATAATATGGGACCAGTGGGGAGCCCCCTCCAGCATAGCACTACTAGGGCTACAAAACATCACTTGGTTTCTCCAGTGATACCTCCACAATTTGTAGAGCTACGTGGCACATTATTCTCACCAAAGTCTTACCAGCCTCATCTTGAATATCTGCCGTGTTGGTTTTATGACTACCTCCTTAAGTCTGTTCTTCTACCATTCTTTTTAGCTTGTAATATTGAGCCTAAGCTTTCTTTACTTTAGTCCATTGTTGCTTGTCGGACCAGCTTTTAAAATGTTATAATACCCTGGTTATTTCCCCAAGCATTCTTCTTAGATTATATATAGCTCCTTCAGTCTTTCACGTCATCTGATCCTTGTATCATTTTGGTTGCTTTTGTATTTCTCCTAGTTTTTCTTCATTGTTCCTGAATTTTCAGAACCAATAAAGTATCAGAGGGGTAGCCGTGTTAGACTGGTTCCGTAAAAGCAGCAAAGAGTCCTGTGGCACGTTACAGACTAACAGACGTTTTGAAGCATGAGCTTTCATGGATGAATACCCACTTCATCAGACCAAGTGGGTATTCACCCACAAAAGCTCATGCTTCAAAACGTCTGTTAGTCTGTAAAGTGCAACAGGACTCTTTGCTGCTTTTACAGAACCAGTAAAGTGCACAACAGATGCACCAAATATGGTCTCATTAGGCCATTTTAGACCCTGATATCTGGTAAAATTTTCAAAACCACTTAAGTGACTTGGGTGCTTACATCCTGTTTTCAAAAGTGACAGACACTTAGAAGCCTAATTCTCTTTAAAAGTCAGTACAATATTGACTTTTAATGAGATTTTAGCACTTTGAAAATGTTACCCCTCCTCCTAGACTTATATTTGATCTCGTCTCACTCATTCCTGATACAGACTGTTCAAGCAAAAGATTCTCATATCTGCAGTTTATCATCACTACCAGTCAGTCTTGCACTGTTTTCCAGACAGGTCCAATCTCTCTCTCATGGTCACTCTACCTGTGTGTTACTATTTTGTGTTTCTCATCAGCAAATTTGATTGCAGAGGAAACCTTCCTTTAGATCTAGAATATAGAAATATTACTCTGCACTAAAAAGCATTGGTCCATGGTATTTAATTAGTACTTATGTTTGAAATGTCTTTGTGTCTAGGTGCTACGGGAAGGTGGTGGTGGTTCACTAGATGACGTTTATTCTTCTGATTTAGTGTTAAACCCAACATCCCATGGATGGTGGGAGGAGTACTTGTTAGAAATTCCTATTCAATCCTCCTTTCCTCGGGCAAGGGGTGGGAGCTATGGGCAACTGATCTACTGCCCATGCTGACTTGGAGTATGGAAAACCTGTTCCGCTGCTAATAATTTGTGGTTCCATTCCTAGAAGAGCTGTTTAATTCACTCCTGGTTCAGACTGTGTAGTGACATCACCCAATTTCATCAGCTGACCTGACTCATCAACATGGTTGTTACAGGATTCCTGTAATGGGTTTTCCCCCTCTGCTTCTGGATATAAACTGCGTCAAGCTTAGATGTGGAATCTAAACACCATTGGTATTCTAATAAATGTGTTTTGTTCTAGTTCTGTTTCCCCTGTTCTTTAGTTAAAAAGGAAATGAGTGAAAAGACTAACTGAATTGTGATGTTGGTGTAGATGGCATTCCTCTCTTAGTTCAGTGCTGCACTAATGTCACAATGCATTGTTGGGATGCGCTGTTCTGTTGGAGGTCCTATCTGCCAGAAGACACATAAAGACAATGTTCTGAGTGGTACTTAAAATTTAGGTGGCATAGGTATAGTGCTCATAGTTAGGCCAACCAAACCTCTGGTGTAGATGCAACTAGGCTAATGGAAGAATCCTTCTGTCAGCCTAGCTTCTGTCACTCAGGGAGGTAGAGTTCAGACCTAGAGCATCAGGAAAAACCCTTTTCAGTGCTGTAGGCTCTATCCACACTATGGGTTATGCCAGCATAGCTTCAGGGCCGTAACTAAGCTGCACTGTGGTCCCTTTTGTGTAGCTATGGCCTATGTCAGTAAAGATCTCATGGCACTTTCCCCAGAGTATGGGGTGTCTTGTTAAGACACAGGTGTTGAATTACAGCTTGAGCAATTACATTCTGCATACCTAAAATTCCTACTCCATTTTCAATGATACAGACTGTCCTGTCATATACCAACATTGACTAGAGATGAGCAATCTGCAGCAGCTCTCATTTCACCTCCATGGTGGCTGCATTTCAGTGTTTGGGTGGAGTAGTCTCTAAATATCACTTTTATATCTTGAATTAAATGATCCTGTCTCATTGTAAAATGCTGTTTGAATAGGTCCCAATATTAAACCCTGATTTATCCCACATGATACGATTGTCAACATAGCAATCTTGCTATGAACGGCTACTTCTCTTGTCTGGCAATTAATTTCTAATCTATGGTATGGGATTTTTAACTAATGGTATTTATTCAGTTATCCTATACGATTATTCTGGGCATTGATATTCAAATATACATTACATCTCCTGTATGTCCTAATCATTAGTCACACTGCAGATGGTAGTTGGATTGCCATGACATAACTAAATTTTATAAACTGATTCCTGCTTGACTGTATTCCTTGTATGGATGCCTGCCTAATAAGCCAACAGTTTCTTGGTTTTTACCTCATATTCTTAATGTTAAATGACAAATTAACTTTTTCTTGAAGGTTATTTTCAGAGTTCTTGAAACTTCCTCTGTTGTTTCATCAGTGCATTTTGTTAGGACCTCCAGACTTATATGTATTGATGGGGCGGGGGAGAGGCAGGGGCGGCTCTAGGTATTTTGCCGCCCCAAGCACGGCAGGCAGGCTGCCTTCGGCGGCAGCCTGCAGGAGGTCTGCCGAAGTCGTGGGACCAGTGGACCCTCCGCAGGCATGCTGCCGAAAGCAACCTGCTTGCCGCCCTCGCGGCGACCAGCAGAGCGCCTCCCGCGGCTTGCCACCCCGAGCACGTGCTTGGCGTGCTGGTTCCTGGAGCTGCCCCTGGGGAGGAGGGGAAGTATCACAAAAAATAATTACATAATATCTTTTCATCATTGTTTACACCTCCAACTACTGTCTCTAGCAATTTCAGTGTTTCCTTCCTGGGATTTTTTTATTTCCTTTCTCTTACCCCTTTTTCATTGATGTGAAGTACACATTGGACAAATACTCAATTTGTGCACTAGCGTTGCCATTTTCCCAAGTATTTTTATTTGGTTAAATAGTGATGTGACCAAGAACAAAATCACCTGGCTATTACTCTCCTCCGTGATGCTCAGATTACGTTTGTCATCAGCATTGAGCACAGTGACTTGATAGGCTATTCAGATATACAGAATCTGGCAAGCAGCCTCTCTTTCAAAAACATGTAGGAAGATGAGCAAGGGAAAGTGAAATCTTGACTGGGCAGCTTTCAGTGTGTGAAGATAATCCTGCAGATGCTGATTGCAAAGCGTCAATCTCTTGCTGCAATGCAACCTTGGGTACAGTAAGTCCTAACTCTGTGGTACTAATTACATGACAGCTACTCCTATGATTCACTGAAGAAACTTCTCGAGTTGAATTGTCTTCTCGAAACTACAGTATTTCAGCAAACTTTGTTCCAATTGCGTCTTGAAAGAAGATTGTCAACAAAGTCATAGTTTATGGAGAGTCTCAATGCTCTGGGTGAGAAATGTTGCATTTAATATGGAAACCATATTCTATTGTGGAGGGTGAAGTGTGTTAAACTGCTAAGCAATCTTGTGCCACTCAAGTGTTTTCTATCATGCCATGCATCCCTTTGTGAAGTGACTTGCAACCTGTTCATGTTTTTAGACTTATCAGACATAAAGAAGAGAGAGATGTTGGCTCAGAGCAGGAACATAATTTACTTTTGCACTGTGGGATCTTCAATGGCAAGTGCTGGTAATACAGGTTTCAGAAAACAGGAGGAAAAAAGAGCTTGAAAAAGATCCTGTGTAGTGTGTACTAATGGGACAAACATCCAAATAGCTTTAACTGAAATTTTACAGTTTGGACTGTCTTCCAAAACAACTTTGGATTGACCTTGTTTAGCCACTGGCTCCTGTTTGACATTATGGCTACTGCTAGACGCTCTTTCTTAACTGCTTCTGAAGTTCATTGCATACAGAAAAGAGGCCTAAGATGGATCTCCACTTATATGTTGAAATAACTCATACAAACAGGGCATGCATGTCAAGGAATCAAAATCCCCAATGGCTTTACAGTGGGGTAGTGCTAATGAGAATTGGTACACCTGAATCACTCGAAGCAAGCCAAGCTGGCATCTATGTTTTGTTATTATCTATGGCCTTTGAAAATGGACCTATGCTTAAGTCAGTGATTCTCAACTGGTATACACAGAGGTCTTCCAGGGCGTCCATAAACTCATCTAGATCAGTCTCTCAACCTGGGGTTGTGAGACAGGTTTAGAATGGTCGCAAGTGCAGGGCCTGCATTGGGAGTAGCAAGCAGGGCAATTGCTCACCCCCTGGGGGTCCTGTGAAGCTACGATACATGCTTAACCCCCCGGGACTGAGGCTTGGACTTCAGATAAGGCTTGCAAGTGAAAAACAGGCTCAAGTATCACACTACAATGTAAATCCAATATGTATATTCCAATCAATTTTATTATATGATAAAAATGAGAGAGTCAGCAATTTGTCAGTAGCTGTGACACTTTTTTGTAGTTTTAGGTCTGATTTTGTACCAAGTAGTTTTTAAGTGAGGTGAATTTTTTTGGGGGGGAGGGGCGGGGGGGAGAGACACAAGACAAATCAGACTCTTGAAAGGGGTACAGTCGTCAGGAAAGGTTGAGAACCACTGCACCAAGTTGTTGACAAAAGGATAAATACTACTAATGCAGAAATACTGGATTTTGTCTCTTTGTGGTTCCAGCTGTAATTAATTCTAAAGTCAGGTCATTTCTTGTGCCAGACACGTGCCTTTAAGTATTATCCCTTTAGCTCAGATACCATCTGTCAATGCCAGAGTAGCCAATAAATCAATGCTTTGCTGAACAAATCTGATTAAAGCATGCAAATGTCTATGAATTCAAAGCAAGAACTAAATACTTCCCTTTATCTAATCTGCCCATCCAGGAATACAAAATTAAAGGAGCTGCAGTTTCTTCAACTGTAATGAACGTGACAGCAAAGTATGTAACAGAACTGTACATTCCATATTCCAGCAATCAAATAATAGGGTGGAAGCCTGCATAATTATGCTAAATCTTGTTGTGATTGCAAGGTCACTTTCAGAAGTTCTGCCAAACAGCATTTCTGCCAAGAGGCAGTTCAGAACTGATGAAGCAGAGAACATGGTTATTTTATAATACCATTTATCACTGATACATTTTAAGCATTACAGGTCATGGCTGCAAACTGAATGGAAGGTTACCGTAAATAGTAGCTGCTCTGAATTAGCATTGAAATTATTGCCTCCTAGTGTTTTGCCTTTTTAAATACAATGAAAAAAATCCATATTCACAGCATGCATAGTTGTGAATTCAGTTGAACAGCTGTTTCTGTCAGGTATTAATACTGCATGTTACACCTGTAAAGTAGCTAATAAAATAACCTAATTAGTACATGCACTTCTGGAGAAATCATAATGGTTGCTATAGATATGCTTTGGCATGGTTCACTGTGTGGCTCTGGTAAAAAAACAGTCTGTAAAAGATTGAGAATTTTACACAGACAACCTGCCTGTGGAAAGTGGATTAACTGTTTGCACTGTCTGATACCTGGCTGAATGGCTGTTCGTCAGATCTCTAAAGCTGAGCAAACAATAACTCTAGTATTTTAAGATTTTGTCTCTTTAGAGTTCTTGATTATCTTGCTCATCCTTCCCTAATTTGAGTGTATTTAAGTTAATGAAGATTTTTTTATATATAATATATAAGCTTCTCAATACAACTGTGAGGTAGGCACTGGCTCTCAAATGAAGAAAGCTGGAAGATGCTAAGTGCCAGATTTTTTTCAATAGAGCTCATGTCAGCACCAAAATGGAGTGGCCCAATTTTTCAGATATTCAGCAACCAGCAGTTGAGACTTTGCAGAACTGTGTGGAATTCCTGCCCCGTCTTCCCCCTACCCCCAAATCACCTTTAGCCTTGAGGCCCAGCATGGGCAATATCCAGTCTGGAAACAGGGATAATTTTTGTATGCATCAAAATGGTATGACACTAAAGTCCACTTATCTTGCAACGCTGTAGAGCTAGAAATAGAAGTTTACCTGTGGTAAGAAGAGATTCCCTAATGGGGAACACAGCACTCCTGTCTGACCTGTGAAAGCCAGAGATATTGAACCTTAAGCTTGGGGCTTTTAGGTACAAAGTAGATTTCATGGCTGTTACTAAGCCCTGTAGAGTTAGTCTAAGGAGCCTGGCTTCTCAGGTAAAAGGATATGAAAGTCCTGGTTTAAAAAACCACTCCCTTTTTCGGTAGCAGAGAATATATAGAACATATGATGGTGTGGTATGTAGTAAATACTTACTGGCACGTAGTTGGGATAGCCTACTTAATTCACACAAGTAATAGCTTAGAATCATGCTGATCACTAGGGCACTCCAGGCAAAAAACTGAAACAGAGGTTCTGGATTCTCACTGTGCCACATTTCCTGTTTAATATCCATCACAAGAGGAAGACTCTCTAAAATGGTGGGTAGGTAATGACTCTGGTAGAGTTATTTAACACTACCAGAGTCATTACCTACCCACCATTCTAGAGCCAATGTCATGAAATCTCGTGACCACAAGCAGACAGTACTCCTGTCTTACATACACTCTGCAAGTTTGCAGCTGTACAGTGCCCTCAAACACTCCTGGGGCATTAGATTGTTACTAACTCAGATCATTTTGTGCTAGTTCCTGAATCATCATTACTACTTCTACAGCACCCAGGATACTTTCTGGCCTCCCAAAACTTGACCTGGCCCAGCTTCTGAGATGGCAACAGAAGCCTATATGCAATATGGTGCTATTTGTCCTCGCAGAACATATAAGAAAATATAATGCAACCATTTTAAATCACTTTGGGTAAGGAAGTCTGTAAAACAATAGCCTTGAAATCTTTTTGACCAGTTTTGTAGTCTTTCCACGGATACATTTGACAATCACATTTAGTAAAAGTTTTCTATACTGAATACAAACATTCTACAAATATTTAGTCAAGACTAGATTGTGCTACTCATTTAAATGTTTCCCAAACTTGTTCTCTGGAAATTCTGCCTCTCCCAGCCTTGTGACTGGTAACTTCACAATCTTTTTAGCTATAGCCATGGTAGCCATCACACAAATGTGCTCAAGTAAGGTCCCTGAATTTTGAATATGACCCAGATGATGCAGAGCTTTGATCTGTAGAAATCTGCCGTTAAGGACAACCTCCAAAAGGCAGCTACTTCCCTGACTTAAAAAAAGGGCAAATCTCTAGTTCAATGGTTCTTAACCAGGGGTCTGGGGCCCCCTAGGGGGCCTCGAGCAGGTTTCAGGTGGGTCTCCAAGCAAGGCCAGCGTTAAGAGTCGCTGAGGCCCAGGGCAGAAAGCCGAAGCCCAGGTCCCTGAGCCCCGCCACCCAGGGCTGAAGCTGAAGCCTGAGCAGTATAGCTCATGGGGGGGGCCCTGTGGCGTGGGGCCCCAGGCAGTTGCCCTGATTGCTACCCCCTAATGCCTGCCCTGGCTTTTATATGCAGAAAACCAGTTGTGGCACAGGTGGGCCATGGAGTTCTTATAGCGTGTGGGGGGAGGCCTCAGAAAGAGAGAGGTTAAGAGCCCCTGCTCTAGTTGAAGGTTGGCTCTAGAAGGAAACAAGTTTGTGCTGGTCCCTTGGGTCTTGCCTTGTATTTAAAAGATTACAGGTATTTGGCTTATTAATCCCGCCCATTGAAAAATCAGCTCTGGGGAACAGTGCTACTTAGTTGCAAATACTGTGTATTATGAAGACATGTTTAGGGTAGTTCTGGCATATGAACAACCAGTTTCAAAGTACTAAGTACTGTATTTACACTGGAATAGCTTTACCACTCTCACATTTTTGAACTTCTTGGTTGGGGGGGCGGGGAATGACTTAGTGTTTGGTTTTTTGTTGTTTTTTTTAAGATACCAGTATAGGGTTAGTGAAGTTACTGGCTTTCATGTGCTGTTTAAAAATGAGCTAGTTTGCAGAGTGTGACATGAGAGATGAAATGTAAGGGCACTATTCAGCTGAAATTCTGTGCCTCCCATCACACCCTGTATTCCGAATGCACAGTTGACTCAATTGAGAAACAGGTCCACCAGCTGTGAGGCCAAAAAGGGAGGGGAGAAATAATTCCATACCAGGCAGGTGTAGGGCTGTGTGGGGTTGCAGAGCTTATGTGATTGAGCATTTTGCTCAGTTATAGCTGCATGGGAACTCTCTGTGTTGGGTCTGAGCATTTCCACGGCTCCAGCTTTCTGAATTACGACAACTGTGAGCTTGCAGTAACTCTCCATACAGGTTCAGCAGGGGAGTGACAAAGTTCGTTGGAGTGGGAACTCTCCCACCTCTGCAGGTATTTTGGGTTGTGATGGGGAGCAGGGGGAGGAAGGAATGGGCTGCTTCTCCTGGACAAGCTCTGTTTTTGGAGGTGTCCATCCAAGGTTGGTTGGTGTGCACTCTCTGAAATTTCTTCCTGGGCTGACAAAGCTTCCTGTGTTAGAATGTGGTGTCCTGCTGTCATCCCAAGAGTCATTACTACTGCTGCTGCACTGGGTGGAGTCTGTGTCTCTAACAGAAGGGAACAGGTTTGGGCAGTTTCTTCAGGGGGAGAGGCGGTACTTTGGGTGTGTGTGTGTGGCTGCCTATGCCTTGTAGAATGGCCCAGCTGCTACAGAAATGATGGGAGGCTGGATAGAGTCCTGAAATTCTCACCTATAGTTGTCGTCATTCTTAGTTCTCATTAAGTTTATTACATTTTTTTATAATATGGAAAAAAATCTATTCTTAGCCTCAGACTTTTCAACTTGGAGCTCTGTTAGCCACCACTTGAGTTCTATGGGTCCTATTCTCCATTCTAAGGAGCAGTATCGCTTTACCTGCAAGCAAAGGGGATCAAAGGGCTCTCTCAAAAGGGAGAGGTAACTGCTGTCATTCTCTCTTCCCTCCCCCCTAGCCACTAGCAGCCCCACCACCACAGTGTTGCTCAAAAGAAGAATTGTGTACAAAAATCAGTCATTTAGAAACTAGAATCCCACGTTATATTCCTCCAGGGATTTCAGACATGTAACTGGAATGACCAGGCATTCAAGACCTAACACAAAGAAGAGTAGCTAGTAAACCTAAGCAACTCATCCCAGATTCCACTTTGCTGCTGCAACAATGGTGATAGATTTTATCCCAATTATTCTAAATTGTGGTTTTTGTCCCTCCCTACTTGCCTCATTAACTTAACAGGTTGAGAAGAAGCAACCCTTCCTGAACCTCCCCAGCAGGAGGGATTTTGAAATTTGAGCAGGTACTTTTTGGAGTGGTTGAATGAGAAATTTGGGATTTATCTCTACAAACAGAGCCTGCTCACATTGTAAAAACGAATTTGCTTGGATTCAGTATTACTTCAGGGTTTCTGTTTCTAGTGGAGTTTTGGAATTTGTGTGTGTAAATTTCTGTTCTGGCTAGTGTATCATACTCAGAGCTAACTGATTAATTCTGTTTCTTCCTGACTCCAAATTCTCTATTTTTGTCAGAACAGCCTTTCCAAGATAATTTTCGACAGATTGGCTTTCAGACATGGTAACATCCTATACTTAAACTGGAGACTACAGGGCTTAATAAAAATGCAGCTGTGGATTATGTCTATTGGATTTTTTTTACATTGCTATTACAGACTGTAATATTAGAATCAAAATAATTAGTCCAAAGTGGAAAATATTGGTTGATAACTTGCACTTGATTAAATGTAAAACAGTTGATCTTAATTTAGTGGTGTGTAAGAGATACTGTATCTTTTTTAATTGACTTGAGTGGAAAATCCATGTTTACAAGTATCCTCCTGGTTCCTACCAATTAATGGTAGCCAATTTAAAAAAACAACAAAAACTGGAGGTTAAAACATACTGCAATCTGCTTTCTTGGCATAGTGGTCTCACTCCTGCAGCCACTGATGGCACTGGGGGTCTCGTTAGGGACTCAAACAGGAGCAAGATTGGATTCTAAGTCTTTGTTTTACATGCTTAAGAGAGAAAGGCGACTTGCCTTGTGCTCTGTTTTGTGCTTCTGTGTGTCGTATATAATTTAGAAACACACTGATCAATTTGCAATACTAGCACCTCTATGGGGATTGCAGTTTGTTTGGGTTTTTTTCATGGAGAGTTAGACATTTTGGAATGTATAACATTCATCTCTGTGCTGGAATTGTTTACATGCAAAGAGATAATGTGTTTCATTTTTGTAATCTACAATGTGCAATTTTGTACATGCATTTTAAACTAAAAGAAGAGTTTATAAGGAAGATACGGTCTCTACTGGACTTGACCATGAGTATTATTGCTTTGATATAAATATCTGAAAAAATAAAATTTCTTTATATTCATCTTTATGTTATGTTTTGAAAATTCAGAAACTTAAACAAGTTAAATTGTTTAGCTAAACACATTTGGCATTGCCTAGATAGTCTGTATTCCTAACACAAAAGCCTAGTTTGAGCTCTTGTATTAAATAAGTTGTACTCCTGCTTGGTACTTGCTAGTTGTTCCTTCTTCCAGTCCTAGCCACTTCCTTTGTTCTTCGTCTCTTAGCAGTCCAAGTTAGTGATGATTGGGAAAAGTCACTTGTAAAAACGTTGTGGAATTCCGTCTCTCTGAATAACTTCCCACTGACCCAAAATGTAAGTCTTCTGAAAAAGCTCCAGCCCTTACTTAACTTTGATTGGTCTGTCTCTTACCACTAGCTTGGAATCTGAACAAGTTTTGTGAATCAGTCTCAGACTAGGACTGACAATAGCTGACTGGAATCTAGCTCACTATTAAGGTTCATATTGTCTCCGAGCTAACTAGTAAAAACTTGTTTTGTCACAGGCTAGTCTGACCTGGAGATGACCATGGAGCAGATCTGTTGAATAAAGCACTTTTTTTTCCCTCCATAGTCACTCTGACCATTAATTAAATTTTAATATAGGGCCGTATGTAATAGTTTAGAAGTGTCCTATTGCATAGTACATTTGCCAAATAGGAGAGCTGGGCACAACCGTTTTCCTACCCTCCGAAAATCCGAGAAAAATTCCCATTGCGCATTGAGGTGAAAGATACAAACCAACGCACCCTGGGCTTGCTAATAACCTCGGGGTTAGAGCTCTCACCTAGGATATGGGGAATCTTTGTTCAAGTCCCTGCTCTACCATATTTGAAAGAGGGCCTTGAAGCTGAAGTTTTCCAGTCCCAGAATGGGCCCTATCCACCAGGCTTGACTAATTCAGGGGGATTTTTCTCTGTCTGGTTTTGAATAGAAATTCCACCTTGGACCAGAAAACTTCCTGTGAAAAGTTTGTTTCGTTTCAGCTAATCTGCATTTTCTGATAAAACAGTTTTGAAAAATTCCCAGCCAGCTTTGCCCAGTAGTGACCAGCTATGGCACAACTGACCGGCGTCACTCAGCCATTGCTTCAGTTGTTTGCATACTAGTTGTAAGCACTTGGAGAGAACCCAGTGCTTGCTCTCTAGAAGAAAGCTGTTCAATGAAGACAGACAGAAGTCCCACTTAGAGAACATCTTTCGTAACCAACCCCACCCTACTGCCAGGCTCCCCCTGGAATTAAGATGGTAGGAGAATAATAAAACGTCAAGCCGTTAAGAATGCTAATAACATGCCTTTAAGGCAAATGTAGATGCCTCATGTACTGGGGCTTTAGAATCTCAGGTCCCGGGAGGATTCCCAACAAACATTCACACATGCGTGTAACTGAACGGGGGTCTTCAGCAGGTCTGTCAGAGAAAGTGTAAATACTCTCCACACACTGATTTCTCACGTGTGTATATGAACTTTAAGAACTATTCAACATCAAAGTTGCAAAATTGAGCACTCTAAAGGTAGAAAATGCCACAATTAAGGTTTAGTGTAGCCTTAATTCAGCCCTCTTGTGCATCTGTGTTATGATAGTCTTCAATTACATGATCAAACATTTTTCCCCCTACTGGACCCTCTGCATTGCCAATGGGCAAGCTTTATTGTGGGATTTCCTAAACTGAGTGCTTGACTTTGCAACCTTCAGTTCATTTGAGAGAGGGTGTAAAACAAAATGAAGGAACAAACATTCCATCATAGAGAACCATGTTGATCCTCTAAGGTGGGTGATGAGCAGGGTTGAGACCTTTAGAGAGAATCAGAGTATCAGGGTTGGAAGGGACCTCAGGAGGTCATCCAGTCCAACCCCCTGCTCAAAGCAGGACCACTCCCCAACTAAATCCTCCCAGCCAGGCAGGGCTGCCCGGGGCTAAGGGGAGGGCAAATGGGGCAATTTGCCCTGGGCCCCGCAGGGGCCCCACAGCAGTCCGGGTCTTTGGCAGCATTTTGGTGGCGGGGGGCCCTTCAGTGCTGTCAAAGACACAGAGCAGCTGAAGGGCCCCCTGCTGCCAAAATGCCACAGAAGACCCAGACCACTGCCAGGTGAGTACAAGCGCCACAGCTCCCCCGCTTTGCCCCAGGCTCCTGAATCCTCTGGGAAGCCCTGCAGCCAGGGCTTTGTCAGCATGCATCTTTACCACTTAAGATTGCTATCAACTACACAGTTACCTTCTCTTTGAACCTGCGAGGGGGGAGAGAGCTTTGAAACCCACTGGCAAAGTAGATTAGTTGACAGCAGAGGAATGTAGACACAGTACTCCCAGCTTCAATTCCAGGCTCTGGAGGGAAGTGGCTAGTCCCCTGCGCCAAGCCTGTTTGTCCCCCCTCTTGACAGCAGCTCCTGTTCCCTTCCCCTTCTGCTGCCCCTCACCCTCTGGTAGCTGCAGTCCCCCTCTTTCCCCTCCTTCTCCCAAACACGCTCCCTTCCCTGCTTTGCATTCCAGTGTGGCCTCAACACCAGCAGACAGCCTCCTTGCTCTCAAGTTTGGTGCCCAGCACCATAGCACGCCCTAGGTGGCCTGGAGCAATAATTGCATTGAAAGCCCTTTGCTGTCCAATGATGGAGCATGCTCAGCACCCATGGAGTCTCCAGAGAATTTAGCCTCAGAACAAGTCTATTGAACATGAGTGGATTGAGGGGCTTTTCTGGAAGCTTATAACTTAGTCAAATTTGGGCAAGTTTTCACATAGATGCCAAATGGCACACCCCTAACACCAGAAGTTCCTGCTCTAAAGCACAGGGGCCCAAGAGCTACTCAACTAATCAGTTATAAGAATTAATGGGCAAAAGATTTCCCTAATCTTGTTTCTAAAAGCAGCTCAACCATTTTAGCTACACCTTTATCCAGAAATTCAGCCTGAAGGAGGCACCTGCTGTGGGAAATTTTTGCTCAAATGGTTAAAGTTTTGCAAAGTTATAAGCAACTGAAAGCAATGTCTAATTGAAAATGTTGGCAACCTTGCCTATAGGTGTTGCTACCAGTTCCACCTCTAATGGGTGAGCATACAGACAGGTGTAACCCTTCTGCCCCTCTGAGTTGGCAGCAACAAGGGCCGGGTTCAGTATCCAGGGGTTCCGTTTCAGTAACACAATGCATAACCAGCTCGAGCCCCCACCCAGTGACCTGGCACACTTACATCCCCCCCCCCCCCGGGTGCCTCTAGGAGGCAATACTTCTCCTCTTGCAAGCACAGAGTCTGAGTGTAGCAAAATCCTTTTAATAAAGGAGGGAAACAATGCAGCATCACGTTGGGGAAACATCACAAACAGAATTTATAACACAAACCATGAGCAAAAGACCCACCTCCAAGTAAGTTTGGCAATGTCCTTTTCCCCTCAGGATCTGAAGGCCAAATCACCCCAAAGTCCAACAACCCAAAAGTCTCTATCCTTGGTCAGTGCCTCCCCAGAGTTCAAAAGTTTATCTGCAGAGTCTTACTCCCCAGCCTGGGTTGAATTGGGGGGGCACACAGGGTGTTAAGGGGCACCTTACATGGGCCGAGGCCCATTGCCCCATCTCTCCATGGAGTTCTGCTGCAGCCTTCACCACAAACAGTTCTGCTCCACCAGCCGCTCCACTCCGCTCCTCCAGCTGTCCCTGCAAACTGCTCTGCTCTGCTCCACTCACTGTTCCGTGGGCTGCTCCAACCATCCCACAAGCTGCTCTGCTCTGCCAGCTGCTCCAACCGTCCTGCAAACTGCTCTGTTCACCACTTAGCAATATATCTTCAGGCTCCCACACTAGTTAACACAGCACTCAATGATCTCAGCTCACTAAGCTTAGCTCTTTTAGTGATTTCAGCTTGTAGTAGAGGAACCTCAGTGCTGGTGCGCCACTGGACCAAAGTGAATTCAACTCAGCAGCATCTAGCTAGACTCCTAATGAAATCAAAACTAGCTCTGTTATTCAACAGTGGAGAGAGAGAAGACACAATTGGTGTTCTAAGCACTCAAAAGGGGGCTCATAGCATCAAGCACACATACCTGTCCCCAACCTCTCTCAATTGACTGGGTTTTGGAACCCATGTCCCTTGTCTAGCGAGTGCTATCTAGGTGATGGTAAGACCTTCTGTCATAAAACAGTCTCATAGTCCTTCATTCACATAATCAGGGTAGCAACACTTTATTCCTCCTACCCCAATAAGTGACCATTCTTGGCTGCCGTAGGCTAATGCTAGGCGGAGTGGGTGTGCCTATGCAAACAAGATCAGCCCCCTAAGTTCTTTTCCACACGCGCCATAATTCACTACCAGATGTCAGGGTAGAGCTTATCCTGACTCTACTTACATAGGTGTACTATACAGTTACCATTAGAAGGCATTTAGTTGAGAAGGGTAATTATCTTCTGGGCAAACTAAGGTTTATCATCTACGTATGTCTCTTTAGGTTTGTCAGATTCTTTCTGCCAACTTTCTTATGTTTACTTTTGAGGGTTGACTACCTATCCCACCAGATGTCAAATGGGTCTTGTTGCACTCCTTCAGAATCTCTTCCAACCCCCAAGGCTCATTCATGTCAGTGGTCACACAGGTTCTGCAGCAGGTATCTTTCTGGAAGGGTGACAGCCCGCATGTTCTTCTTGGTCTAATCCGTACCAGTTCACATCATGGTGGGTGATCCACCTCTCATTCCAACCCTGAACTGGAGATTGTTTCCTAAAGAACAGACATTTCCTGAGCTGCAGCCTCTTTAAAAATGCCTCTCTTTCCCTCAGCATGAGTCAACCACATGTAACCCTTCTGCCCCTCTGAGTTGGCAGCAACAAGGGCCGGGTTCAGTATCCAGGTGTTCCGTTTCAATAACACAATGCAAAACTGGCTTGAACCCCCACCCAATGACCTGGGACAATTACATACCACCCCCCCCGAGTGTATGCCTCTAGGAGGCAATACTTCCTACTCGCAAGCACGGAGTCTGAGTGTAGCAAAATCCTTTTAATAAAGGAGGAAACAATGCGGCATCCGTTGGAGAACACCACAAACAGGATTATAACACAAACCATGAGCAAAAAACCCACTCCAAGTACGTTGCAATGTCCTTTCCCCCTTAGTCGTAAGTCCAATCACCCAAAGTCCATCAACCTGAAAGTCTCTGTCAGTGCACCCCAGAGTTCAAAAGTTTATCTGCAGAGTTACCCCCAGCCTGGTGGAAATGGGGGGCACACAAAGGTGTTGAGTGGCACCATACATGAGGCCAGACACTGCTTCACCTCTCCATGGAGTTCTGCTGCAGCCTTCACCGCGACCAGCTCCACTCCACCAGCTGTGCCACTCCTCCAGCCAACCCACAAACCACACTGCTCCACTCTCTGTTCCGCTCTAACCATCCCACAAACTGCTCAGCTGTGCTCCACTCACTGTTCAATGGGCAGCTCCAGCCATGATGCAAACTGCTCCACTCTGCCAGCTGCTTAGCAATAGATCTTCAGGCTCCCCCACTAGTTAACACAGCACTCAGTGATTTCAGCTCATAGTAGGGGAGCCCCAGTGCTGGTGCACTATTGGCCCAACATGAATTCAGCTCAGTAGTCTCTAGATGGACTTTTAATGGAATCAAAATTAGCTCTGCTTTTCAACAGTGGAGAGAGGAGGCTGTACAACTAGTGTTCCAGGCCCTCAAAAGGGAGCCCAAACAATCAGGCATACACACACCAGTCACCAACCTCTCTCATTTCACTGGCTTTTGGAACCCATGTCCCTTGTCTAGCAAGTGCTACTTAATTGATGTTGAGACATCTCTAGCATAAAGCAGTCTCATAGTTCCTCATTCACATAATCAGGGTGACAACACTTTATTCCTCCTGCCCCAATAACAAAGAAATTGGGGATCCCAGAGCTGTCAAAATAACCATCCCAGGCTGCCATGGGCTATGCTAGGTGGGGTGGGTGTGCCAATGCAAATACCTGAAATTCCGTTCCACACTCCCCATAATTCACCACCAGATGTCAGGGTAGAGCTCATCCTGACTCTGCTTACACACATAGTACCAAGCTGAGCCTTCTCCCTTACCTGCGCTCCTGGTTGATTCCCTAGTTCTGGGCCACTACTTTGAGAAATAGTACTGACTGCTAGCACTCATTTGTAAAACAGGGTCGACAGCTCTTGTCCGAGAGTAGCATTTCACTAGCTTGCAACATGAGGCTAGTGCTTAGCTCGCTTAGGTACATTTCATAGAGCTGTTGCTTTCACTGCGGGTAGGGAAGAGAGGATGGTGAAAGGAATTCTCTAGCCCCCCGACCCCACCCCCCAGCAGCTCGATACTGTTCCCACTATGTGAACAGATCTGTCTTCTGCTCAGGGAGTGTTGGGTGAGAGCCTTCTCACAGGTTAGCTGGGGAGGAGATGGCCATTGTGGAATGGTGCTCTGGGTCTGGCAATAGGTCAGTTAGATAAACTGAACAGATTAGTTCCCAACTTGAGGATGTGTATAAACCCTGTTTTGAGGAGCATGTACCTGTGTTCTGGCTTGGGTTAGTTACCTTCCCAAGAGTATCTATGTGGGAGAGAAAAGATACCTTGAAACTAAACTGCAAGCCATGTCAATGTTGTTTGTTTGTTTGCTTTTAAAAAAAAAGCTTCTCTGTACCACAAAGTGGTGTCCAGAATACAATGCTGAACCTGTAATGGTGTTCTCCATGCCACACACATCAAGTGGGGAAGTACACGACATAAGTCTCATCAAGAGATCAGAGCCACCTGAGACAAACTACTGAAATTCCTTTCCCCCCACCTCAAAGTTAGCAAATCTTAAACGTCAGTCCTAGAGGGACCATGGCAAAGACCAGACTTTTTTCTGTTAATGGATTGCCACTCTAATTTCAGGGAAGTGTCAGCACAAAGTGTGGGGATTACCCCCATATCAAATCTGGCCAGTCCTGATTAGTACCAGACTTCAGTTTGCAAGGCTCACATTTCAATGCTTGAGACCTACCCTGCTGAGCATGTGCCTCCCCCTTGTCAAAAATCAGACGGACTGAACATTTACAGAAAATGGGACTGTCCAGTTATAACAATTCTGAAAGGGATATAAAAGCTTTGAGTCTCAGCCATTTTAATGATCAGAGAGCAAGATGGAACCATGTTTGAGAGTAAATTACCCCACAGCTGGCTGCTGGCAGAGACCACATATTGGATCTTTGGATCGATCTGCTCTGGCAGTTCTAATCGCCACAGAACAACAAGATTACGAGGGCTGCAAAGAGTGAAAAATCTCTTACCACTAATCATGGCACTGGACAGCCATACCTTGCTGAGTTTGATCTTTAGAAACAAGCTGCTTTCGGTTAGTTTCTGTAACACTTGTCACTTAGGTATCCAAAGTGCACTAAATGCTAATTTGTAGAAGACTCTACATCCTGCATAACTGTATCTTACTCAAACTTGAGCAAATGGCAGGGTTACAAATACAACTGACAGTAGAATGAAACACTGCAAAGCACTGGCTGTTGCAACCCCTTTGGGCTGGGTGAGGATGGCTGGGAGCAGTCGTGTAATTGTACCCCAAAAGCTGGGGAGGGGGGAAGGAGCTAGTTCCACACATCAGCTCTGCCTCCTCACTCCCCAGGACTCTAGTAGCACCTTGCCCTACTCTTAAGCCACACATGATAAAGAGATACAAACCCAACAATGTGTATTTCACTGTAACACAATTTTAAATATTAACTTGCTGTCTCCCTTAGGTTGTTTCTCTACCCCTCTCTCCCCCCCTCCTTTTATTCTGTTTTTTCTTTCTTTCACTCCTTCCTGCTGCGATCTGCAGCTCACCATTCTCCTGACCCTAACATGGATCCCTTCCTCCCTCCCCAACTGGTGTGTCTTCCTTACCGGGTATGGGGGTCTCCTTCTTTACCCTCCAGCTCAGCTCCCATTGTCCACATCCCTCTGCTCTCCCCTTTTCTGAGTCCAGGCTCCCAAATCATGAGGGACAGAAGAGGGGGAGACTTTTCCAGCCTCATAGCACATCCCCCTTTTCTTAAATTATAATTTAAAAATTACCATGAACCCTAGATACCTGAGCCAGTAAATCAGGGACAGATTGGTCAAGTTGAGCAGTAAGGCTCTGCTAGCTAGCACTCCCCCGGCCATGCAAAGCAGGCGTAAACCTAGTTGAACTGTTCGATGCATCCTGGCCCCTGCCACTGCCCAAGCATGGTATAAAGCAGCCAGAGCCTACTGATGAATATGGCTGCTAAAACTTGGGTTTGAAATCATCTAAGGCCAATGCTACAGCTGTTCAGAAAGATCACACGGCAACACTTGTTTAGCGTTTGGGTATGAAACTTTTAATAAGTACAAAAAACTAAGGATGTTCCCAGCCAAAAAGCTACATTCAGCTGGATCTAAATTGAAGTGTATATCTCAGTCATTTAAGGGGAAAACCACATACTATGAGAGAGAGTTGTAATTGTCCCCAAAACATGCATTACAAGTCCAGACGTTTCAGAGTGAAGGTTAAATTTAAGAAATCCAGATGGATTAAGACATGGAAATTCACAGTTCAGGCACTTAAACTACCTTCACTCCGCCCTGTGGCAGTGCTAGACAATAACTATATTAAGGTATTTTGGTGTTTGTGGTCTTTGAGTAAACTATTTTTTAAAAAGGACAAAGGAGAGGTCTTCATTTATCTTCATTGCATTAGTCCAGGGAATAAGATGGAGACTCTAAGAATGAGACCTGGAATCCTCTCAAGCCCTCAGGTTTTGGTGCGGGTTGTCCCTAGTAGGTGGCAGCCATTACTTTGAAATCTTTGCCTTGCCAAACACACCCAAGATTATTACTGCACTGCAGAGGCGAACTCAGGTTTGCCAGTCTGACAGAGCGCCCGCTGGGAACGGCAAAGTCAGCTTCAGCAAGTAGCTCTGCAGGAGAGGGATCAAACTCTGCAGATGCTGATGGACAATAAACCTGCTTCTTAAACAGTTCTTATGTCTTGTTTGTGTCCCTTCTCCAAGTGACTCACGCCAAGCTTCTCTCGAACGCTTAAAGGATTCAGTGTGTAAACAAGGTAAATGGGACTCGCTTTCATTTCCAGAAATGAGAAGGTAAGTGGTGAGACCTGCTCCCACTGTCAAACCCAAAGGTTCTGGGGTGGCAGAAGAGCACAAGGTGTGCGTGAAACCTCCCCATGTGTACCCTACTGGTCTGACCGCAAGGAGGAAATAGCTGGGGTGGATTTGAACTATGTCTGTTCTGGTTGATGACATGTGTATGAGGTTTGGGCACTGCAAGAATCTTGGAATTGGCTGGTAGCTCACTAATAAGAGCAATGGAGGAATTGCTTGCAGCTGTCAGTGTGAACACATGGCAGCGCTTTTCCTGCTGCTGTCTCCAAAGGCTGGTTTCACTCCCAGAGCTCTACATCTGCAAGTGTAGCCAAGCCCTTCGTCGCTGCACTGCCCCAAAGGAGAGGGGCTAGAAAGAAAGACGACTGATGTGTTGTAGTAACACCTCACTTAAACACATGCTGGCTCTGCTTTGTTAAACCATGTAGCTTAATCCCCCACTTGCAGCACTCCACCCACATGCCTTGCCAGCAACCCTGCGAGATGCAGGGCCTGCCTTCACAAACACAGCCCTTGTTGATATAGCTGGGTCTGCGCCTTCATGGAGGCTAATGTCAAACTCCTGCCTGGGGGCTTTTGCCTAATGTTTACCGCTGTGTGCGGATGCCTGGCCCGGAGTTCTTTTCAGCCCAAGTGCTGGTTTCCCCTAAAGAGGGGGATTGTGCACCACACCCTGTTCCTAGTGAAGTCTTGTCACTGAAAGCAACGTTAATGTAGCTGGAGCGTAGCTTTTTGGTGATTCTGCTCTTCTCCGCAGGCAAGTGCCATTCTCTGAAAATGCAGACAGAGAACTGGGACCAATCTCCAGTTAAAAGGGAAAAAATAAGTTTTCATTGGCTAGCAGCAGCATGAAGCCCTGGGACTGAAGCAATTTAAGATTTCCATTCAGTGACATATCTACACAGAGACTCACTGTAAGTAGGTCCCTGTGTATCCATCTTCAGCAGAAGCAGCTTAGTGCTGTATTTCCTGCTGTTTAGTTGTTGGAATTTTTCAGACAAGGCTGCACTTATTAGAAAAAAATATATCAAAACTCTGTTAGACAGTAGTACCTCAAACCCAGCCAGGGCAAATGGCTCAGCCATCGCCTGCCCCTTCCCGCCCCTCATTCCCCCTCTTTGCAAAGACTGCTAGAGGTAAGAACATGACCAAATATATAGACAGCGAGGTCTGTAGCTTTATTTCCACCTCAGGGTGAGAATGGGATAAACACAATATTCAAAGTACTAAATGAAGAGACTGTTCAAACAGGCATGAGGTAGCGTCTGAGACCACAGGACAAATATTTGTTTGCCATGCACTCTGGCAGATAACCGAAAGGCAGCCAAAGGAGGGTGGGGAAGGAGTCCACCGGAGACAAGGCACAGTGTGTTTACTCATCCCAGTGGAGAGAATTAACCCAGTACTGCAAGAGTCCTTTGCTAGACAGAGTTCCTTCAGAACCATCCCACGTAGATAATCCAATCCCTAGGTGCAGGCCTTCTTGGTGATATCCTACTTGTGTGTAAGTCACCCTAAGAATACAGGCGGCCCGCTCACAGCAGGTGTCCTTATGCCATCTGCCTGTGATCAACGTACTTTGGAAAACTTGGAATATTGTGAGATTGTGGCAGCAAAGGACGCTTCCTTGTTTCTCCTTATCCCCTTCCTGTTGCTACACAAACAGCACGTTGCCAAGTGATGAGATTGTGACATCAGCTACAAGTCATGCTCCCTGCTTCTTTCCTCATCCCCAAAATCAGCTGTTTGCACAGTGCAGTCCTATAGGCTGAAATGAATCATGTCAGTGGATTCCTGTGCTTAAGGTGACCGCGTTAGACCAGTAGGTCTCCATATTTTCCCATCCTGTCTAACAGGGAACCTGTCTCATTTAGTGGTATGGCAAGGGCAGGCAGGTTGCGACCTGCAAGTCGAGAATTCCTTTATTAGATGGAACAAGTCAGACATGGCGTCACTTTAGGGGGGCACAGACAAAGTGAGATGGCAACTTACTATTCTTGTCCCTTTGCTGAGTGGTAGCAGAATTTGGTGCCCTATATGTCAGGTTCCCATTTGCAGTAGAAATCCGGGATGTGGACTCCAGTATTTTCTTAGTGTAATTTGTCCGTTTATGAAAGATGCACACGTGCTGTGTCCTAGAACAGGGGTGGTGACGAAGAGCATGCATATATCTCCCTCTTACAGAAACCTCAGCTTAGGCACTGCTGCCCTATCTGCACAAGCAACTACCTTGTGCCTCTGTCTCTCTCCAGGGCTTCATGCAAATCTCATTGCTTAAACTCTGCCTCTTTTCCTCCCTCAGCCCCTGCACTTTTCTGCTGGGAAAACCCTAACCTAAAGCTGAGGCCACATGGCCTGGCTAGATAATCCCGGTCACGGCCTCCCTCCCCTTTTGTTCCACACAAGAAGCAGCTTGGAAAAGGCTAGCGGCCTGAACAAGGAAGAGTGCTCCCCCACCAGACCCTTCAGACTCTGGCTGTCTTTAGTAGAGTTCCATCCTAGGGGCTTATATGTCAATGACCAAACAATGGACAAGCCATTAGCTCCTTATGATAATATATGTATCTATTCCCTCTCCCAGAAACATCTTAACATAGAGAGAAGGTTGAGAGCACATACCAGTAAGGCAAGGATCACACTTGTTCCAGGGATGTTGTAATTATCTCTTCCCCTTGCCCCCGACCATATAAAACTAGCTCTACAAACTGAGAAATTTCATAGCTAAAGGTGAAAATCAAAAGGAAGGAAGCCATGTTAGAGAATGGAGCACACAGTCTGGCACAGATATACCCATCTGCAGGACAATCATACTTCCAGAGAGAAAACTGGGACACATGACAGCAAAGGGCCATGTGCAAGAACACTGTGTTTATCCTTCTAGGACCCTTTCAGTATCTTCTCCTGGGACAAGCCTTTCGCTTCTGAGATGCTCTTGCCCGGCTTGTTTTGAGAGACGACGACAGCATCCCTGTGATGTTTTTATCCTGACATTTCTGACATACACTATAAACCCTGACTGCATCTTAACACAGTTCTTACACATGGGAAGACCTAAGGGACTGAATGGTTGAATACCTGCTTCACGTGCAAGACTCAGCCTACCTATGGAGTCACCTCCATAACAAAGGACACAGGTTAAAACAAAGGCACAGAAGGATGGGCCTTGGTTGGCACTAGTAGAACAATATTCCTCCCACCCTGCAAGCTAGTTGTCTAATGGCAAAGCTAGTATTTCTCATCCTACATCGCTCAATACCACTGGGGCCTCTTGCTCCCCACCCTCCCTGAGAGAGCCTTCAAAGCGGCTCACCCATTGCCCTTCAGGCCCTTCTCTCTCCATCCACCCTATTGTTCTGCATCACCCCCATACGACTCTCACATTGTGGTCCTCTCTGACACCAACAGCGGCATTCTCCGTCCGTCCTCACACTCCCTCCCTCATGGTCCTAGGAAAGCCTAAAGCCTGGCTCTCTGTATTAGATCTAGGCAAATCTAGTATTCAGACATAAATATAGAAATGTGGCTGGGTAAGATCTTGACTTTCAGGTGCTTCCTTCTAGATTTTTCTGCACCATCTAGAAATCGAGCCACACCAAACTCTTACCACCCTGTTCCTTTGGAACTGCAAAATCTTCCAGCTGGCAAAAACTCACAGTCCCATAGAACAGGGGCAGGTCTGGTTACTGCATCTAAAACTGTATCGCCAGACTGCCGTGCTCAGAAACAGGTGTGATTTCTTCAGTATGAATGATAAGCCAGCATGGATGCAGGATACAGCTGGCAATGGTTCCTATCCAGGATCGCATGTAGGCACCTGCTTATAGTTAATCACATGGCTAAGTCCTCTTGAAATCAATGGGACTTAAGCATATGCTTAAATGCTTTCCTGAATTAGTGCCCAAGTGAGGTGTCCCCCCCCTTTATAATATGGCTCTGCCACAAGAACGACGCCCATCCATCCAAACCCACCGTTTGGAATGAGGGGTGCTTCCAGTATGGTCTCTATACTGGACACTACATTGTTATAGAATAATTACCACCTCAGACAGAGATTTAACTGCAAATAACTTACTTGGGTCCTTTCAACAGCTTCACACACAACATGGCCTTCCTGATAAAGAAGCTTACAAATGAGACATTGCAAAGCTGTCTGCCATGCCAGGATCCCCACTAACCCCCACACCAAGACTACACTCGTCAGAACACTCTTACAGGGCCAGGTTTTGCTCTCAGTCACATCAGTGTAAATGCAGAGCGTCTCCTTTAAAACGCAAAGAATTACTCTAACGTTGTGCCGGTGGGACAGTGCAGAATTTGGACCACTAGCGCTGGTTAGAGAGCTCCAGCACTGGGCTTAGACACCAATCCTGACATGCTGGTACACAGACCAACCGAGGACTGTGCCGAAGCCGAGGCCTGCTGACATCAATAGCAGTCTGCCCATGTGCCACCAGTGGCAAGACTGGAGGTTTAATACTTAGAGACACTGCCATCCTTTACTGCCCCTAATGTCGGAACATTAGAGATTATTCACTGCAGTATATACAGAGAGAAAGCCCCCCAACCTCCCAGATTTTTGGACAACTCAAAAATTCCTAGACATAAATCCACACAAATTAAAATAAGCCCCCCAAACAGAGGCCCGAATTATGTTGTACTGACACCTGGACACAACACCTGGACAGAAATCCATACAAAGCTTCACCCAGCGTGCTCCTATGCATTAGAGGAGCTGGTGCAGGGCTCAGAGTGCAGAGCAGTGCTGTGCAAGGCAGTGGGGAGCTCCCATGCTGCTGCAGCAGAGAGTGTCATAGGCTGCAATTCACGAGACGCTGCAATGGGCTTCCTTCTCTGTTCTGCTGGAGCAGGAGGAAATGGCCCCTCTTCTGCTTCCCGCCTTAGCATGGGTTCTATCTCCAGGAGCGCTAGGAGGGAGCAATCTCTGTGCCCAAGAGAGTTTAGAGACAGAAACTATACTCGATATCAGGAGTGAAGTTTCTTGCACCCTCCAGTCCCCTGCACTAGCTAGGGCTGCCAGTTTTGGTTGGACATATTCCTGGAGGTTTCACTACATGACAATTTTTAATTAAAAAGAGTAATCTTTAATTCCTGGAGACTCCAGGACAACCCTAACACCAGCCCCGTGGTAAGCTAGTCTGGTCACTTGCTTTGAACTGAAGTGGCCTCTTTCCACACACCCGCAAAGACATAACCCTCCCTCTTCCCCCATTCCCTTAGTTCAGTCAACCTTTCCAGTCTATGGTACCTCTTGAGGGAGTCTGATTTGTCTTGTGTACTCCCAAGTTTCACCTCACTTAAAAACAACTTACTTACAAAATCAGACATAGAAATACAAGTGTCACAGCCACACTGGTACTGAACAATGTCTGATTTTCTTATTTTTACCATATCATTATAAAATAAAGCACAACCCTCAGGTTGAGAAACCTCAGAACAGTATAAACAAGTCACTATAAGAATTTTTAGTTTGTACTGACTTCACTAGTTCTTATTATCTAGCCTGTTGTACAACTAGGCAAATCTCTAAATGGGTTGATGTATCCCGGGAAGATCTCTGAATGCCCCTGATTGAGAACCACTTCCTTAGTCCACCAGTTGTGATCCTTTGAACTACTCACCTTTGTTATGAGAGGCTGAATTGGGAGCTGAGGACCAAGCCAGCTCCCTAGTCCATATATTTCAGGTAAATTCAGTCCAGCTCCTTCTCAGCTATTCTGTGAGATGACTTTCAAAGGTATTCAAGGAATGGCATGTGTCCCTTTTTTCTGATTTATGTTTCGTAAAGAAAGCCTGAAATGATTTTAACCACTTTTTTCCTGCTTAACTTTTACTGTAGGGCTTGTCTATATATGGGGCTACTCAGAAATAGCTACTGTGCTTTAAATTCACACCCACTTCATCCAAATTAATTTTTAACTACAGACAAGCTCTTAGAAATACTGTATTAGAAATATTAAATCAGGTCTCACTTTGTTTTGCTGGAGAAGCTCTGGGAGGGGCCAGAGATGCATATTGAGCTCTGAAATCTTAATGGAAAGGCTTTAACGAAAGCTTCACTTATCCAATGTGTGTTAGTTAACCTTGGAGTTAAATCAATATCAGCAAAAAAATCAGAGATTTAAGCATCATTCCTCAATATCCCTTCTCCTCACACTTGTTCAGGATTTTTCCCAGTCTCTTGTGAGGTCCCCATTTCACTAGTTCTCCAGACACTTAAGGACTTGTCTGCAAGACAAAAATGACCCACTGCTGACAACAGGTGCCAGCTTGGGATGTAGCTGAACACATCTTAGCTGCAAATAGTGTAGGCAAGTATGAATCATGTTTGGCACAGTTTCAGAAACTGGGTTTAAAACTGGAACAGGTTTTAACTAAGGTTCCTTAAACAGCACTGAACACGCTTTGTCCTTGTCTACCCTTGCAGAGGAACTGTGTTTTCTCTTTGCCAGCAATGGGTAGGTTTTTTATGGTGTGAATCAGGCTAGAGAGGATTTTGACAGATCCTGAATTTCAAATGTAAAGAAAAAGCAGAACTTATGCACTTTTCTGCTTTAACCTTCTCAGTCCTTCTTTATACACAAAATGAAGAAGCAACACAGGACAGAAACCTCAGCTTTATTCCCTCTCCAACCCACCAGGTTGTCTTTAGCACTAAGGCCAGACAAGGACAAGCGCCAACTTCCTTTTGCAAGCACTGACATGAACACTACTCCAGGCAGTGCATCAAAGGAAAAGGCCCCTTAAGTGCACCTCAACAATATTTAGTCATCCTAACTGAACGGGGCAGAGTTGGCAGTTGGTTGTGAGTCTTTCCAAAGATAAGGACCCTGGCTGCCCTCAAAAGAGGTAGCTTGGAGGTGAGGAGGGGAAGATAGAGGATAAAAGGCAGCTGGAGAAGGAGGAGGAGCAGCAGTTTGGAGGGTCCCCATGAATTTGCTGCAGTTTGTGGCCTGCTGGCTTCTTTCAATTCTCACTCTCTTTTATAAAGTCAGCTTGAGGATTTACTCCATTGTAAGTCACCCCTTACCCCGGCTGATTGCCATAGACCTCACCACAATGTAGCACCTCATCCTTCTACTGTGAAAGTCCATATTTAGATTCCAGGTCAGGCTGGGCAATGGCAGGCACTGAGCCAGGCCAGGCTGACAACACAGGCTCCTGAGGTCTTTATGGGGCAACTGTCACCACCCAGAAGGGGCATTAGTAGCCTACGATTGGCATCCTAGCTGGCTTGTTACAGTAACACAGTCATGACCCATCCCAACATTATGTTCAATCCATGGGGCCTTCTTCACAGCTAGTGGTGTAGTCCCCAAATTGTAATTCTCATGCCCAGGCAGTGGAGAGCCCCGCTTGCCTCCCACCTGGCCCAAACCCCTTGGTTCCCTTCCACAATTGTCCGAGTCCCCACCACTCACCTGTACAGAGTGACCTGACCTAGAGCCCATACAGCCCCCAGCCCTGAGTCCCAAAGCTCTCCCTTTGCAATGAGCGATGGTGGTTGAGTGGGGTGCGAGCTTGGAGTGGTGAATCCCACTCTCTGCTGCATCTCCAGGTCCTGGTGGTAACCTGCCCATGCCCCAGCCTGCTTCCTGGCCTTCGTGAGCCCCAAGTCTGGGCTGCATTTCAAGCTGCTGCTCACAGCAGCAGCAACAGGTGTCCTCTGGAGTGACATTCCCTTCCTCCAATGGAAGGGAGGCTGGCAACAGGTAGCCAGGGTGGGATATCCTCCCTGGCTTCTGGGGACCACTCCCCTTTCTGTCCCAACTCTAATGAATCAGGGCTTGCGGGGGTAGAGATACCTCCATGGGCACGTGGCGTTGGGGCTCCCCACCAGCCATTTCCTAAATGGAGCAGAACATCATATTTTGTGATGTGGGACATGGGCTTCCGACGGGTCCAGAGGGACACTTGGGTGTCTCTATAATACCACACTCAGGTGCGTCCTTCAGTCTATACCAGTGTCTCTAAACAGGGTAGGTGGAGGACGAAGGAGGGAAAGCAGTCAGACCTCTCAATTGTTCCCCAGAGTCTCAGCTTTCAGCAAATTAAAAAAAAGGAAACGTGTAGCTGATAGGTTTGCAAAGAAAAGCTTGAATACACAACTTGAGTGTAACCACTTCAGCCATGTCTGCCTGACTTTGAAGAGAGCCTGAAACAAGAGCTGAGATATGAATTGCCTTTGTGAGTCTCATTGGGGGCTAAGTATCAACACTGTTAACTATTTCCCTGCTCTTCAAAACAGGTCAGAAAAGAGAGGAAGCATCATCATATGGAAATCTGCACCACTGATTCTGCATGGCCACTCATTTGGGGTCAGCTCCTTAACAGCACAGGGTTGGGGGGTAGAGGGGGTACCAAAGGGAGGCATGACTGTTTACATTTTCCAGAAGTGGTGCTCAGCATTACCAAGAGTCTTGGGCATGCTGCCCTATACCATAGATCACTCCTCAGTCTCCAGCATTGTTGCTGAAGAATGTTGACATTCCCCATGGCAGATGGAGGGCTCATGTGACATACTGTACACTATGCATCATCTATTTACATCTTTTTTTACATTAGTCACAGATGGCTTGGCATAATTACTTTTTTAAAATAAAAACAAGAAGATATCCAGACTTTAACATTATTTTCCTGGACCCACAGTTATACTCTTGTGGGACCATATGCTGATGTGTGCGTGCACACACACACACACACACACACACTTACTTACTTCAGGGGAAAGGCTGCCTGAGTAAGGACTGAAGAGAACAGAATTTTGGCAATCAAACAAAAACACTCTGTCTCAGGGCACACGACTCACCGCTGTACTGGTGCCTCCTCCTGGTCACTCTGGGGAGTAGCTCTTTAGGCCAACACCCCTGCCTGCAGTGCACACGCTGGTTCTCTGACTCTAGTCTGCAGCCCCTCTCACTCCAGGACTGCAGAGTCCTCTTTGTGACTTCTCCTTCTAGCTAGGACAGTCAGTGTTCCCTCTTCCACGGTTCAGTCTGCCAACAGTCCTAGGCAGTCTGCCCATTCACTGCCCCAGTGCTCCTGGGGCCAGGAGGGGAACCCAAACCCATTCTCTATTCCAGGTTCCAGGGCAGGGATCCTCAGCTCAACAGTCCTAGGCTAGACAACTGGTACCTCCCCGTACTGGGAGGACACATGACCATTCCACATCTCCCCTGCTCAGTGACCCCCACACACCCAGCTCAAGGCCACAACGCCCTCAACACCCCATGTTACCTGCAGGGAGGGACTCTCTATCGTTCTCTCCATGGCCCCCTCCCCATTTCATAGACTCATAGAAGATTACGGTTGGAAGAGACCTCAGGAGGTCATCTAGTCCAATCCCCTGCTCAAGCAGGACCACCCCCAACTAAATCATCCCCACCCAGGGCTTTGTCAAAAGCCGGGCCTTAAAAAACCTCTAGTGAATGGAGATTCCACCACCTCCACTAAGGTAAGCCATTCCGTGCTTCATCAACCCTCCTAAAAAAAGTTAAACATGGTTTCCTAATATCCAATCTAGACTTCCCCTACTGCAACTTGAGACCATTACTCCTTGTTCTGGTCATCTGCCACCACTGAGAAACAGCCCGAGCTCCATCCTCTTTGGACCGCCACCTTCAGTTAGTTGAGGCTGCTATCAAATCCCCGCCTCATTCTTCTCTCTGCAGAACAAATAATCCCGCACAGTTCCTTCAGCCTCATCCTCATAAGTCATGTGGCTCCAGCCCCCTGATCATTTTCATTGCCCCTCAACACTGGATCCCTCCAATTTGTCCAAGTCCTTTCTGTAGTGGAGGAACTCAGGTAAAGTCTCACAGGAAAATATAAGCAAAGACACACTAACGCAATTAATGTGCTGTAGTTGAAAGGGGCTACAGAGAATAACAAGGGCATATATATAATACAAAGAGGGAGAGGAGGAGAGGGGAGGGAGGAGAGAAATGGGCTAGTACTGGCACACCAAAATTTCAAAAAATTGTGAGTCAGGTCCCACATATTATGAGTTCCTGGGCTTAAAGAACCATGAGATTTAACAAATAATAACAATGTTGGTTTCTTTTTCTTTCACTTCTGCTTTCATGAGCCTTTCGTCACACTGATGTCACAGCTGTCAAGCTTTTTCCAATAGGGCCACAAGAGGGGCACTTGTCTAATTTTAAATAAAAGCTGAGAGTCTCAATTATCCAATGACTCCAGGTGCTGAAATCAGATAATGTGAGTTTGCATAATAAAGATCACACAAGCTGATGTACTAAGAGAAATTTTAGGTCCTTTCGTAAAGGGAGAGGGGATGAAAATTAATGATGGCCCTCAAGACCCTTTCTTCAGTCGCGTCCGCTTCCCCTCTCAAGAAAGCTAAAGATGTTTGAAACAATAAGGGCGCGAAGAAGAGGCTGTTGATGTTACAACAAACACCAAACCATGTTCTTCATAGAAATATTATGATATGAATATGGCAATAAGTGGATATGTTTATATGGCAAGATAGGTCATGTGGGTAATCCATTGAAAGGTTATGATTTAGCCTGAATGTCTTTATCCAATTTGATATTCATGTATCATTTCTGTAATCTGAAGATTAGGAAATATTGTCTAATGTAACAACTTACAACTGTGTGGGTAGTGCTTGGAAATGCCCATTCAAAGATAGTAGTAATTCACCTTTAAGGCCAACAGGAAAAGACCACGATCTTTGAGATGTTGGATCCCCATCTTCCCAGGAGTTCCTTCCTAGTAGGCCTTTGCAAATAAACTTGTCTCATGTTTGCCTGACGACTGCAAAGTTCATGTGATAATATCAGCCTGTCACAAAAATGCCACTTTGTACACTGGTGGTACTTCTTCCAACTGAAACAAAGGCTTCCTCCCGTTATTACATTCTATTTAAGGGCTGGGAAGGAAGACAGTCAGGACTTTTCCTCCCATTGGCCTGCGCAGGAAGGAAGATGCTTAAAAACACTGAAGGGAAAGGCAGGGTTGAAGTCGAGCGCTGAAACAGGAAGTCCAGTCTGTAAGAGAGGAAATAACTGGAAACTCTGACGCTACAGTTTAAACTTGGCAACTTGCCTAAAACAACAACTGAGGGTGGAGAATTACATGTGTAATCTGTTTCTTGAGTGCATTGAGCTTTATTTTGCATGTGTGTTTTATTTGGGCTCAGTAACTGCTTTGTTCTGTTTGCTATCCCTTATAATCACTTAAAATTTGCCTTTTTGTATTGATTGTTAAACTTATTTCTTGTTATTTGCAAACCAGTTTATGCAATCATATCGGGGGGGGGGGGGGGGGAACAAGCTGTGCGTATTTCTCTCCACATTGAGGGAGAGGGCGAATTTCTATGAGCTTGCTCTGTGCAGATCTTTCTATACAATACAAGACAATATTATTTTGGGTTTACTCCCCAAAGGGGGTGTGCACGTGAGTGCTGGGTGAATCCCTGAGCTGATTCCTCCCCCACAGAGCTGATCTCTGTGTCTCTGTGTCCATCGGCAGTTGGGTGTGTCCCTACTTGTGTGTGTATATGTGTATGCTGGAGAAAGCTTAAGGGCCTGGCACAGCATAACAGGGTGAGGAAACCCAGGCTGGTGGAACAGGCAGAACCAGTGGGATCCCAGCACATCTGGTGGCATCCCGGATGGAGGGGGTCCAACCCATCACGGAGCACAAACAGCTAAAGGCAAAAGTTGCCCTTGTGCAGAGGAGAAATGCAAGATCTCTGCACTCCTGAATGAAGATGGTGAGGGTAGGGACCAGAGCTGGGTGTAGGTGTGGTATGGTAGGGGAGTAAGTGAGAAGGGACTTCCAGTTAGTGAACTAAGAATGTTCTGAGCTGAGGTAGCCGTCAGGTCTGGCCACTGTCCAGGGTGACAGTGCACCAGCTGTGTCAGTGCGCTGCATCCACTCTAGTGCACCATCTACTGAGCCTGAGCTGGTCTAGGTTAGCCCTGTCCTTAGTCTATTCAGTGGTGGGGGATATTGGGACGATTGCTGCCACTCTCAACCATCAATGGAAGCATCTTTGGGCAGAGATGCAAGATGCTGTTCAACTGAGTGAAGGAAACTGGGCATCATCCCTGTAAGGGAGACAAGGCCACATCTGGGTTAGAGAGGATGGGAAGCCCCAAGCAGAGAAAGCAGCAAAGAGTCCTGTGACATCTTATAGACTAACAGATATTTTGGAGCATGAGCTTTCGTGGGTGAATATCCACTTTGTCAGACGCATTCACCCACGAAAGCTCATGGGGAAAAGACAAGGCTGGGATTCAAAGACATGCAGGGGAACCTGGAAAAGGGAGGCTAACATGCCGCTAGGGCGAGACAGAGGAAGACAAGAGAATATGACAGTAGACAGCAAACGGGGGGAATTAAAGTGGGAAATTAAACAAACTGAGGAGGAAAATAAAGCCCCAGGAAGTGTCTCACCTTGGATAAGGTTGATTTGTGTTTCTCTGGTATGGCCCAGGTTTTAGGGCCAGCTCTTAAGGGTGTATATTTAAAGATTAATTAAAAAGCCCTCCAAACCAGTCCATTTCTGATTTGACCTTCCCCTTCCCACCTGGGCTGCAGCACCAAAAGCTCCTTCTTCTAAACAGCCAGGCTTGCTGAAGGCATGAACAGGAAGGAAGAGAGGCTGCGAGGCCCCAGTGTATAAGGCACTGGGCTGGAATTCAGGAGAACTGAGTCTCCCATCTCTTACATTGACCATCTGAGAGACCCAATGCAGGACTCTTCACCTCCCTGCCTAGGATTCCCCTTCATCCTGTTCATTTAAATGAAAAGCTCTTCTGATCAGGGACTTTCTCTCACTAGATGTACATCTTCACAGCAGAGCTAACCCAGATAATTGGGGAGCAGCCATGCGGCAAAGCCTTGCCCACGTTGTGGTCTCCTCCCTGGCACTGCACTCCCCTATGTGTGTCGCTAGGACATTCCAACATCCTTTGTGCTGCAGTAACCCAAGCATCCTGTCATTCCCTCCCAAGGAACCTGCCCGTTCTTCTGGCACATGAGGACTTGTGGGAAGGTATTGGAGGACGCTCTGCACCTGAATGATTTAGCTGCATCCTAACTACAGGGGGAACATTAGAGCAGCAACCAGCTTCTAACCCAAGCCCCCCAGCTGGGTCAGCTAGTCTGAGCTGAAAACTCTGCCAAACTTGGCTATGAGCTTTTTGTGTGTGGATGTGAGGTGGGATTAGGGATAACACCTGAGTAGGCTCCTGTGTTACCTCTGCAGACATACCTTATGTGTATGTACAGTGCCTAGCACCCTGGGGGTCCTGCTCCTAACTGGAGAATCTGGGTGTTACTGTGATACAAATTAATAATAATAATGAAATAATAATAATAATAGATGAAATAGTTACAGAGGTGCAAGAACGTATGCACCGGAATACAGGGATGAAATGAAGGGGATATTTTTAGGCTGAGTATCAGGAAAATATTTCTGACTGTGAGCTCTTAGACTGGGGAATAATCACCCAAGGGAATGTGCATACACCCTATCCCCTGTGATATATAACATTACACTGGACTAAACATTATATAACGCAGTGCCTGGTGGACCAGTGAAAGCCTGGGTATTTAATAAGTTTTCCCCTGCTCAAACTGGTATGATGTGAAGGCTGAGAATCCATATTCACATTAATTAGATAAATCTAACCTGTTGACCTTCTCTGCAGTAAATCTGGTGATTTGCCTATTGGTTATTGCTTTATGTTTCTAGCAAGCAAACATCTCTCTTTACTGATGGCATGGTGGGTGGATGGAAAGCTAGTTTACATTTTCACATTGGTTTTACTCCTCTGTAAAGCCTACTCAGCGGTGACTAATCCCGAATTGATTCACCTTTCCCATTTGGAGCATTTTATTTTCACCAGATTTTAGTATTTAATTCAGATTAACCATTTGCAGACTATGTGCTGGGCATATAATATATTGTATATACATTGGCTGGCTCTAAGGTGGTGCCAAAAATATTGCCCAAATGTGAAAACAATTCCTGAGGTTCTGGTCTATTGCCCAAGGCACAGGGCAATATAACACAAATGAAGGAATTATTTTTCTCTTGATAGTCAGATTTGTATTATCATTGCTCTCAAAGACAAATGATTTTGTTATAATGACCCTAGACAGATGAAACTCACACAAACATAATGCATAAAAGAAAATAGAAAATGCAAAAGAAATGATAGGTAACATCTGAATAAGAAGGAAAATAACCTACAGTAGGTACGTTATGCTCTGCAGACTGGTGAGGTAACTCTCCTTGTTTCATTGTACACTGGGTTCATTTTGTGAAGCTTCCAGAAGTGGCAGTGCATCTTGTAGGGCAAAGGAAATGTCCACAAGCAGGTTGCGATGTAAAAAAATCTTCACACCCAGGAATGCTTCTGCCAAGGAGAACCCAGTATGGAATGATCCAGAAAGCTTGGCAGTCTGAGAGGAACTTCATCAACCTAATTCCAAACATCACTAGCAGTACAAGGAGCTACCACTCCCTGTTGGCCAAGATAGACTTGGGCCCAGAGAGCACAGAAATGCAGGAAAGGGGGTAGATGGGGCACCTGCACCAAAATCCTGTAGGCAAACATGGTGGGTGTCCAGCTCTCAGTGGGTCCCTTGGAGAATGGCACTCAGAGACAAGGCTCACAGCCTGAGAAGGTCCTTCCCTCAAATTCTGGACAACTTTGCTGGCAGGTGAGAATGTGGGATACTTCATTTAAGTACCACTCATGCAACTAGCAGATCTAATCCTGCACCTTCTCACCACTGCTCTCAACGAGCTGTGATCCCGACCTGCCTGCTTTCCCATCCTGTGGTGATGCCATGTGGGATTCCAAAGTCCCCAGGTCTCATCTGGGCAGGCAGCCATCTCTTCACTGTGGTCCAGGTCATTCCAACTCCCTGCTCTCAGGCTGCTGGCAATTGGATCTCTTTCTAGGTTGGAACTCATTCCCCCGGCTGCAGCTTTACGGCTTGGACTCCCCAAGCCATCCTGAACCCAAGCCCTGTCCCAGCTCCTTAGCCACCTCTGGCCCTTAGCAGGATTCCCCAGAGATGTCCTTGGAGCACTCCCTTTCAGGCTCCTTCTCCCAGGCCCTTTCTTAGTGCCTGTCCCAAGGCCAGGACTCCTTAACTCAGGACTATTTATTCAGACCTCTCCTGACCTGGTCTGGATTCCCATGGCCTCCCTTTCTCCTCCCACTGTTAGAGAACTTCTCTCCTGCCCATAGGAGATGGCTACTTCCCATTTCCAATAATTTCACCCTCAGAGCAATCCAATTGCCTAAGAGGAAGAGGTTCAGTTGAGCACTGTGGCATTCATAGATTCTAGGACTGGAAGGGACCTCGAGAGGTCATCGAGTCTGGTCCCCTGCCCTCATGGCAGGACCAAATACTGTCTAGACCATCCCTGATAGACATTTATCTAACCTACTCTTAAATATCTCCAGAGATGGAGATTCCACAACCTCCCTAGGCAATTTATTCCAGTGTTTAACTACCCTGACAGTTAGGAACTTTTTCCTAATGTCCAACCTAAATCTCCCTTGCTGCAGTTTAAGCCCATTGCTTCTTGTTCTATCATTAGAGGCTAAGGTGAACAAGTTTTCTCCCTCCTCCTGATGACACCCTTTTAGATACCTGAAAACTGCTATCATGTCCCCTCTCAGTCTTCTCTTTTCCAAACTAAATAAACCCAATTCTTTCAGCCTTCCTTCATAGGTCATGTTCTCAAGACCTTTCATCATTCTTGTTGCTCTTCTCTGGACCCTCTCCAATTTCTCCACATCTTTCTTGAAATGCGGTGCCCAGAACTGGACACAATACTCCAGTTGAGGCCTAACCAGCGCAGAGTAGAGTGGAAGAATGACTTCTCGTGTCTTGTTTACAACACACCTGTTAATGCATCCCAGAATCATGTTTGCTTTTTTTGCAACAGTATCACACTGTTGACTCATATTTAGCTTGTGGTCCACTATGACCCCTAGATCTCTTTCTGCCATACTCCTTCCTAGACAGTCTCTTCCCATTCTGTATGTGTGAAACTGATTGTTCCTTCCTAAGTGGAGCACTTTGCATTTGTCTTTATTGAACTTCATCCGGTTTACCTCAGACCATTTCTCCAATTTGTCCAGATCATTTTGAATTTTGACCCTGTCCTCCAAAGCAGTTGCAATCCCTCCCAGTTTGGTATCGTCCGCAAACTTAATAAGCATACTTTCTATGCCAACATCTAAGTCGTTGATGAAGATATTGAACAGAGCCGGTCCCAAAACAGACCCCTGCGGAACCCCACTTGTTATACCTTTCCAGCAGGATTGGGAGCCATTAATAACTACTCTCTGAGTATGGTTATCCAGCCAGTTACGCGCCCACCTTATAGTAGCCTCATCTAAATTGTATTTGCCTAGTTTATCCATAAGGATATCATGTGAGACCGTATCAAATGCCTTACTAAAGTCTAGGTATATCACATCCGCCGCTTCTCCCTTATTCACAAGACTCGTTATCCTATCAAAGAAAGTGATCAGATTGGTTTAACACGATTTGTTCTTTACAAATCCATGCTGGCTATTCCCTATCTCGTTACCACCTTCCAAGTGTTTGCAGATGATTTCTTTATTTACTTGCTCCATTATCTTCCCTGGCACAGAAGTTAAACTAACTGGTCTGTAGTTTCCTGAGTTGTTTTTATTTCCCTTTTTATAGATGGACACTATATTTGCCCTGTTCCAGTCTGCTGGAATCTCTCCCGTCTCCCATGACTTTCCAAAGATAATAGCTAGAGGCTCAGATACCTCCTCTATTAACTCCTTGAGTATTCTAGGATGCATTTCATCAGGGCCTGGTGACTTGCAAGCATCTAACTTTTCTAAGTGATTTTTAACTTGCTCTTTTTTTATTTTATCTTCTAAACCTACCCCCTTCCCATTAGCATTCACAATGTTAGGCATTCCTTCAGACTTCTCGGTGAAGACCAAAACAGAGAAGTCATTAAGCAACTCTGCCATTTCTAAGTTTCCTGTTACTGTTTCTCCCTCCTCACTGAGCAGTGGGCCTACCCTGTCCTTGGTCTTCCTCTTGCTTCTAATGTATCGATAAAAAGTCTTCTTGTTTCTCTTTATTCCTGTAGCTAGTTTGAGCTCATTTTGTGCCTTTGCCTTTGTAATCTTGCCCCTGCATTCCTGTGTTGTTTGCTTATATTCATCCTTCGTAATTTGTCCTAGTTTCCATTTTTTATGAGACTCCTTTTTATTTTTTAGATCATGCAAGATCTCGTGGTTAAGCCAAGGTGGTCTTTTGCCACATTTTCTATCTTTCCTACTGTACAAGAGTTCGCTGGGGCTTGACCCTCTCCAGGGCATTGGGGAGCCACACTGGCTCACTACACTCCGTTGGTTCCAGGGAATTAGTCCAGCCAGGTGGTCTCCCCTCGGTTGCCCTTGCTGTAGCCGGCCAAAATGCAGTTAGCCTGGCCCTGGCTCAGGGTGGGACAACACCGCTAAGTCTGGGTTCGGCCCCCCTCAGTCAGGGCTGAGCAATCTTAGTACACAGTTTTAAGCCCCAGCCCTAGATCAGGGCAGGGTAACAAACGCTGAGTCAGGGGGCTCAGGCCCTCAGGCAGGGCTAAGCAGTAACCATAGGCTCCAGCCTCCTCAGGCCAGGGAGAGGGGGGAGTCTGCCACCCAGGAGTTGGGTGGCAAGGGGGACACAGGCCCTCCCACTCCACTGCATCCCAGCCCGGGGCCCTAGCAGTGGCCAAAGATCCGCTGCTTAGTCAGTGGGGATCTTGGCCACAACACACCGACATGGGCTCTGGTAGTGCTGCAGCCAGACTGAGGTCGGCTGCCCCTGGGCTACTTCCACACTCCCCCTCGGGTGCTACTTGGGTCCTGGTGTTGGCCTCTGGGAGATCCAGGACCATGGGTTCTTCAGGGCAAGGGTTGATTGGCAAGCCTGGCAGCTCCTCCAGATAGTGGGCACAGGGCAGGCCTGGACAATCTGAGCGGCCACCTGGGGCCACGGGGGTTTCCCAGTCATGGGCTCCGCTAGGGATGTCTGCTCACTTTGGCTGCTGGGCTCCTACTGAGCTCTGAGAGCCGGCCTTTATAGTTCCGGGTCGCCGCCTGACCCTCTGAGGGGCGGGCTCAGAGCTCCCTAGCTCCGCCCACTCCAGCCTCCGGCAAGGCTCTTTCCCCTCCAGGGCGGCAGGGAGCCACACCGGCTCACTACACCTACCCAGCAGAATAGCTTGCTTTTGGGCCCTTAATAGTGTCCCTTTGAAAAACTGCCAACTCTCCTCAGTAGTTTTTCCCCTCAGTCTTGGTTCCCATGGGACCTTACCTATCAGCTCTCTGAGCTTACCAAAATCCGCCTTCCTGAAATCTATTTTGCTGTACTCTCTTCTACCTTTCCTTAAAATTGTGAACTCTTATGATTTCATGGATCACTTTCACCCAAGCTGTCTTCCACTTTCAAATTCTCAATGAGTTTCTCCCTATTTGTTAAAATCAAATCTAGAACAGCTTCCCCTCAGTAGCTTTTTCAACCTTCTGAAATAAAAAGTTGTCTGCAATGCAGTCCAGGAACTTATTGGATAGTCTGTGCCCCGCAGTGTTATTTTCCCAACATATATCTGGATAGTTGAAGTCCCCCATCACTACCAAATCTTGGGCTTTGGATGATTTTGTTAATTGTTTGAAAAAAAGACTCATCCCTAGTTAGGTGGTCTGCAGTAGACCCCTAGCATGATATCACCCTTGGTTTTTTTTTACCCCTTTTAGCCTAACCCAGAGACTCTCAACCCTTCTATCTCCTATGTCCATCTCCACCTCAGTCTGTGTGTGCATTTTTAATATATAAGGCAACACCTCCTCCCCTTGTCCCCATCTATCCTTCCTGAGCAAACCATACCCATCCATACCAACATTCCAATCATGTGTATTATCTCACCATGTTTCGGTGATGCCAACAATGTCATAGTTGTATTTATTTATTTATTCTCTTCCAGTTTCAAAACTGCAGCAGCACTGGAGAGGTCTGTCATAAACAGATAGCTAAGGGTTAATGTTTCTTTCACCTGTAAAGGGTTAACAAAGGGAACCAAACACCTGACAAGAGGACCAATCAGGAAACCGCATTTTTCAAAGCTTAAGGGAGGGAATTTGTAGGTGTTTCTTGGTTCTTGGTCTTTTGTCTGTTCTGTGCTACTATTTCCAGTCCTAGTCTTCCTAACTTTTCTGCTTTCCCAGTTGTAAGTACTAAAAAAGGTAAAAACAATAGGCTGATTATTGGGGTTTTTGGTATTTACATGACCAAATTGTGTTAGTTTGCTGGGGAATGTTTTAAAACATTGGCATATCTTTTGAATAAGGCGTTATTCATACTTTCTTTAGTATTGACCCTGGTATTGTCACCTGACAGAGAATATGTTTATTTAAAAAGAAAGAAAAAGACATAAAGCTTTCTTTTTAAAACCTGTTGATTTTTTCCTCTGTTTAAGGCTAAGGAACGAAGGGAGGGGGAAATCTCTTTGTGTTAGCTTGACTAGGTTTGATCTGCATAGCCTCAGGGGGGAGGTAAATTGCCCTCTCTCTGTTTGCATTCAACGAGTTTAAGAGTACGTCATTGCCCAGGATAACCCGGGAGGGGAGCTGGGGATAGAGAAAGAGGAGACAAGGGGAGGGGGGATTATATTCCCTTTGTGGTAAGACTCAGGGCTTCTGAGTTTTGGGGTCCCCCAGAGAAGGTTTTGAGAGACCAGAGAGGGAGCCAAGCCCTGGAAATCACTTGGCTGGTGGTAGCGATATCAGATCTAAGCTGGTAATTAAGCTTAGAGGGTTCATGCTAGCTTCTCAGTTTATGAACGCTAAGGTTCAAATCTGAGTAGGAAGCTATCACAAGGTCACATGCCTGTTTGGGTTCAGTATGGTAGTTTTCTTTTTCTAATGATACATAGAACTGGCTGAAAAACTGGGATTTTTCCCATTTGAATTTTCTTGGGAAAAATCCTCCTTTGAATTTTTACTGTTGGAAAATGCCAATTTTCCCATGGTAAATTTCAAAGCTGTGGGAAAGTAGGTTCCCCTTCCCCATGTTTCACTGTTAAATGTAACTTTCACGTATTAATGTTATTTTCTCCCTTAAAGTTATACTATCACTACTTTCTTCCTGTTTCCCAACTGGAAAAAAAGAGTCAGGCAATTGGAAAAAAGTAGATTTGGCCACACTTTCCCCCGATTATCCAACTTTTTCCAGTTGAGAAACAGTCAGATAGTGGAAGGGAAACCCACAGATTTTAAATTAAAATATTTGGAACATTTTCAGGCTCCCCCACAAATGTTTACATTTAGAAAAAAATGGTTATTCCCCCCAAAATTCAAAAAGATCTGGGAAATGGCAGTTAGTCAAAAACTATTTTTCCACAAAAATATTCATTTTCAACTCAATCCAATTTTCCAACTAAAAACTTTCTCATCAGACAATGTTTGACCAGCTCTAGCTATTAGTTATTATCGTTACAGAGAGGCAGTTGTCCATAGATTACTCAGAGTTATCCTTGTTGATAAACTACCAGGAGTGCAACAGACATTATCAAGGAAATTTCAGTTAATTTCTTATTACTCTGGTACTTATTCTGAACAAATTCTGTTCTGAGGTACACCAGTGTCACTCAGGAGTAACAGCTCTGAAATCAATAGATTTATTCCAGATTTACACTGGTGGGTCTCAGAGCAGAGTCTGACCAGGAGTAAGGCAAGACATTTAAGGATCTGTAGTGTTGAGTCTTGGCTCCTTTGTTCCAACACAGCTCCCCTTTCATGCACCTCTGCCTCATATTCATAAGAATGGCCATACGGAGTTAGACAAATGATCCATCTAGCCCAGTATCCTGTCCTCAATAGTGGTCAATGCCAGGTGCTTCAGAGGGAATGAACAGAACAGGGAAATCATTAAGTGATCCAGCCTGATGTCCAGTCCCAGCTCCTGGCTGTTGGAGGTTTAAGGACACCCAGAGCATAGGGTTGCATCCCTGCCCATGTTGGCTAATAACCATTGATGGACTGATCCTCCAGGACCTAATCACCTGTTACTATTAGAAATGACTTGTACGGCACTCAGAAGTGCCAGATTTTTAAAATAGCTCAGCACCCTGCAGCTCCTACTGAGGACAAAGACTTTTGAAAATCAGGTTCTTGCAGTACAAAAAGAAAGACACCATCCAGACCCCACATTGCCCACTTGCTAAAGGAGCAGGAGTTAAACAGCAGAGGAGCATGAGGTCAGGCAGGACAAGGGTTACAGAAATAAACCCATGAGGTTACTCACTTTCTGTGTGCGCACTTCTAGCTGCTGACATGGGAAGTGTCATTATTATTGACTCACTTGCTTCTTGTGAGTCCTGAGGATGAAGTGAGTCATCAGGAGAGATTTCAGGCCAGAGCAGGGTTTGCCAGAATCTGAGGACTATCCTGACTGGGATTTTCCAAGTCTGACTATCAATGACTTAGGGTTGCCAACTCTGGTGGTTTTATTGCAGGTCTCATGATATTTGTTGGTGTTTTTGAATCCCTGGCTCCTGGACTCACGTAAGGATCTCAGATTTAATTGTTTTGAAAGGATGTTTCTTGCCCTCGGGGTTGTGAAGGAAAGCTTGAGAACATGAACCTTAAAGGCTCAAAAAGCCAGGAGCCAAATGAAAAAGAACCCAACACTGATGATTTTAAAAGTCCCAGGGTTTTTGAGATGATGCTTGTGGCTGGCACATCTGGTGACACTGATTAGCTTCTCCAGGTGTGGCTCCAGCCTCATGTAAATAGGCTATGGTGTGAACATAACTTGGTGTGGATATAACCATGGCTTTTGTAGTCCAGTGCATCAGGTTGTGCCACTTGAATTCCATGCCTGGTATTCTCATTGACATATATAAACAATCATCAAACCAAAAGACACTAGCTTCAAGGAAGCCGATACCCTACACCAAAGCACTGTTTGCCCCCATTCACATGGGATACAGGACCAGGGGAAGGAGAGGAACAAAGCCACTGAAGGGTTTTTCCAGTTCGCTGTGCATAGGAACTACCTACCATCAGTGGGTTAACAACTCCAAGACTTGATAATTTAGCTGAACTGCCACTTCTCTTCAGAGGCACTTCCGGCTCATGTATTTATCCAGGGCAACTGGATTTACTGGAAAAGACATTCCCTTGAAATCAGGGTGCAAATTTCAGAAAGATGTAAATCTTCAACTATCCTATCAAAGTTGTGATTTTTATTCATTTTTCATTTGGTCCTCAGCATTGTACTCAGGCAGGGAAGGGGCGAGGGAAAAAGCAGAATAGGAAGATCCCTGGAGAAAACATCAAAGCAGGGAACTGAAAGATTTCAGGTTGATTGTTTAAAAAAAAAAAAAAAAAAAAGGGCTGTATTAAAAAAAAAAACCATCCACTTGATTTAAAGCAGCTCATTAGTGACACATACCTTGCTAAAAGAATGAAGAGTCCTTGTGGCACCTTAGAGACTAACAAATTGATTTGGGTTTTAGCCCACGAAAACTTATGCCTAAACAAATTTGTTAATCTCTAAGGTGCCACAAGGACTCCTCGTTCTTTTTGCTGATACAGACTAACAAGGCTGCCACTCTGATACTTTGCTAAAGAGTTTATTGCTGTTTTTCATATGTATTTTGAGTAAATCGACATTAAATCTCACAAATTTTCTATATGACTTGGGGAACAAATGCAACAGATTTTGACCAAGTGTCCTAATTTCTAGTGCCCAAGCTGGAGGCATGATTTTGAACTAAAACAACTAGGAACGCATCCTCAGGGTACGCAGGAGCCACTTCCACAGTGGAAAGCTGTTTACTCAAGAGGGCTTGCAATAAGTGGTTGTTACTTTCTAGTATAAAATGTGACAATGTACAAGTAGCAAGTACATTTCCAGAAGGGGGGAGGGGGAGATAAGATTTTGAATATGAAGCAGAACATATGTCAGTGTGAAGCTGAACAGCTTTCTGCACCACATATTCTAGCCAAATGATTAGTAACACCTGATATACCCACTGCTCCTCATTAGTCACCTGCCAGCAATGAGCAATTGGCTTCATATTAGCACTTGCTACTCTCTTTCCTCCCACCAATTAAGCATCTGTTAATCATGAGAAACAAATCATCCTCTTGGAAAACAACAAACATTGAGGTTTTGTAATAAAATGGAACATTGTAAATAATCAGTAAGAGGCCCTGAAAAAGTTAGTTGTGGTTTTTTTTTTTTTGGTTAAAGTTTAGCTATCTATTAAAAATGCTGGGAAGAGGGAAACAAGTCAGCAATATTGACTGGTACATAACATTAACATGAACTAGGACATAAGAGACTGGATCAGACCATTCGCCCAGTATTACATCTCCGACAGCAGCCAGCACTGGATGCTTTGGAGGAAGATGTAAAAAACCCTGAGCAGCAGCTGGGAGAGAATTGGCTTCAGGGAAAGTTTCTTTCCACTCCCCCAATAGCCAGAGGTTGGCTTATACCTGAAGCTTGAGGAGTTATACCTCTACACAACCTCGTTACATTTTACCACCTACTATTATACTGATTATTTTTTGTTCTCCATGTAAATTTTCAGTCCTTTTCTGAATCCTGCTGAGATCTTGGCCTCAGTAATATCTTGTGGCAATGAGCTTCACTGGCTAATTGGTTCATCTGCCAAGTGACATAATGAAACAATGGTTGCATTAGTCAGTATTAGTAAAGTGCATTTTGGCAGGACCAAATCTGTAACTTATTAGCCTTGATAAAAGTGGACAATGGATCTGTACATCAGACTGCTCAAATCCCTCCAGCGGCCTCCTGCCTCCTTTTGTCAAGTTCATGCTCTTTATGCTGATCTACAAAGCTTTGGGAAGAGCTGCCTCTTTATCTGCTCTTGTAAACTATGGGTTAGATTCACACAGGAATCAGGATGCCTGCATCCAAAATACAGATCCTCAAAACCCCAACTGCCACCTAACACTGGAGGTGCTTAAAGTGCCTATATTTCTACTTTTAAAGTTCCTTAGGTGGCTAAACGTCTGCCAGTGGGCATCCACACAGATTCAACAGGAAAGATTGAGAGACCCACCTCAGAACATCACATAGCTCAGTGGATTTGAACCTGTCTCCTGCATCCTGGATGGGTGCTGTAACCAGGGCACCTGACTCTGTCCCAGCCCAGGAGCTCCTGACAGGTGTAGTCATCGGCCTGGTATCTCTCAGCAGGTGGTTCATGTCTTCCTAGAATCTCAGAAACCATCCAGCATGACAAGTCCAAGTGGAAATGGGTTGCAGTGTGGTACAATCACACCCAAGGGGTCGTCTTTGCTTGACTCCCTACAAAAACTTTGACGCTACCTTCTTCAACTTGTCTGAGTCACTCAACAAGATTCTCACTCACCTGCCTGCCTGCCAGTTTTGGGGATTTTCTTCTTTTAAGTTGTGTAGGGCTAGCACCTTTTTCCTATTTTACTATGGGCTTTTTTTTTTTTTTTTAAACAAAAATTGAACATCTATATTGGCTTATTCTGGGAGCTTTGCTTCCTGTCTGACTGAAGGAACAGGTTGGAACACACAGAGGGCAGTGTTTATGCTCAGTGAGGGTAACCTGGTTCACATTTCACCCTACTGCTACTGCCCTCCAAGGTTAGAAAACAACAAAACCACCCATAAGAGCAAGCTCCAGCTGTCTTGCCCTAAGGAGCTACCACCCAGTAAGAACAACTCTGGAAGACTGTATTTTTAAAGAAAAGTGTCTGTAACAAAGTTTGAGGGGAGAAAACAGAAGAGAGTCGAACCCACGAAACCAGTACAAAAGAAATCAGCAAGGAGACTCTTGTTTTAACAGTGAATTATTATCAGTAAAAAACAGAGTTTAGAATTGTGTGCGCTTTAGAGGCTTTATTTAGTGCAGCGCACAGACCCTAGCCCCGAACAGCTGTTGGGAGACCTTTGGCTATATTCTTATCCCAACTTCTAGCCCAGTCCCTTGTTACCAATGACATCAATGCTGCAAGTCACAACCAACTCGGCAACAGGCAATTCTATACAGTAGTTGTGATAAGGGTCATTGTGAGGCCTAGGCATGCTGCAGGATATTTTATGGGAGCTAGGACATGCTATTTTGGCTGCTCCCTTGTTAATGTTCATGGCTTATTGGAAAGCTATGAAAATCTTTCAGGGCTTGTCATTTTTTCCATTGGCGCTTTGCTGCTGCCAGTCTTTCAAATTTTTATCTACGTGGGCCCAGGACCTTTTGGGAGAAAAATCCCTATGAATAACGTTAACAGTGCATCCTTTTCTTTGGGGGTGACGGCTCTGTTCATGCTAGGGTCCTTCACAAAAAAAGACTCCCCTCTACTGATAGGCTACTGGTGGTTGTTTTGAAAAAAACTGTAATGGTGGCTCTTCAAACTGAGATGCAGACATGTATTCCACTAGGAGTGCACACCTGGTGCACCAGAACCGGAGACTTGTCTAGCATTGCCTGTAGAGGAGCGGTACTTGTGCTTCATGGCTGTGGCCCCTCCCCTGGCTATATGAGGCAATAGCACCGTGAACCCCCTCAGTTCCTTTGCACAGGAAGCTCCTGAGGGGAGAGACTGATGCTGAGGGAGGGTGGGCTGTAGAATACATGTCTGCATCACATCTCAAGGAAAAGACGGTTACTCACTTTTGTAACTGTTGTTCTTCGAGATATGTTGCTCATATCCATTCCAGTTAGGTGCGCGCGCGCCGCATGCACGTTCGTCGGAAGATTTTTACCCTAGCAACACTCGGTGGGTCGGCAGGGTGCCCCCTGGAGTGGTGCCGCTATGGTGCCGGATATATACCCCTGCCGACCCAGCTGCCCTTCAGTTCCTTTTTGCTGGCTACTCCGACAGAGGGGAAGGAGGGCAGGTTTGGAATGGATATGAGCAACACATCTCAAAGAACAACAGTTACAAAGGTGAGTAACCGTCTTTTCTTCTTCGAGTGCTTGCTCATATCCATTCCAGTTATGTGATTCCCAAGCCTTATGTAGGCGGTGGGGTCGGAGTGAAATATGGCAGAACGTAAAACTGCTGAGCCAAAGGCTGCAGTATCTCTTGACTGTTGAACCAGAGCATAATGCGAAGCAAGGGTATGGACCGAGGACCATGGAGCTGCGCGATAGATCTCGTGGGTAGGTACACGAGTCAGCAAGGCGGCAGATGAAGCCTGAACACTGGTAGAATGCATGGTGATGTGGCTTGGGGAAATGTGAGCCAAATCATAACAAGTGCGGGTGCACGTCATCACCCAAGATGAGATCCTCTGAGAGGAAACAGGTAGGCCTTTCCTTCGGTCTGCTACTGCGACCGAGAGTTGGGGCTGTTACAAAATGGTTTTGTCCACTCAACATAAATGCGAGCGCTCTACAGACGTCCAGGGAGTGCAATTGTTGTCCCCATCGCGTTGAGTGTGGTTAACATGAAAGGCCGAAACCACCTTAGGGAGGAAAGCCGGGTGTGGTTGTAACTGCACCTTGTCTTTGTGAACATAATGTATGGCGGAACCACCATAAGAGCCCTGAGCTCGAAGACTCGTCTGGCCGATGTAACGGCTACGAGGAAAGCTGTCTTCCAAGACAGGTATATAGCAGCGAGCAGGTCGCTAACGGGTCGAATGGAGGAGACATAAGTCTGGTTAGACCCAGGTTGAGGTCCCAGGTTGGGGCTGGGCGGCGTACCTAAGGGTGTATGCGCTGCAAGCCCTTGAGGAACCTCGAAACCATAGAGTGTGAGAACACAGAACGACCACCTTAGCCTGGATGGAAGGTAGAGATGGCTGCCAAGTGTACCCTTGGCGATGACACCGCTAGGCCCTGCTGTTGCAGTCCAGAGGTAGTCCAAAATAGAGGGGATCGAGACCTCAGCAGGAGTAAGATTTAGCGTGTCGCACCTGTAGGAGAAACGCTTCCACCTGGCCAGGTACGTTGACCAGGTGGAAGGCTTCCTGCTATCGTGATAGTCACGTAGCGGCCACACCATGAGGTGAAGAGACTGCAGGTCCGGGCGGCGAAGTCTGCCGCAGTCCTGAGGTATGAGGTCTGGGTGGAGTGGCAGGGTAATTGGGTAGGCTATTGACAGGCCGAGCAACGTGGCGTATCAGCGCTGCCTGGACCACGCTGGAGTGATCATGATGATGCGCGCCCTGCCCCTGCGAAGTGTGAGCAGGACCCAATGAGCCGGGGGAACGGTGGGAAGGATAAAGGTGTGGCCCATTCCACGGCATGAGGACCAGCATCCGAGTACATGGTCCTGGGAGAGAACCTCTGGAAGGGCGAACTCGGACTTTCGTTTCTCGTGGTAAGCGAACAGCGTTCCATCAGTGTGGGGGAAACAATCCCCTTCTGCACCAGAATGCATCACATCTCAGTCAGCAGGGCTAAGCATCATGTAAAGACAGGAAAGACCTGCTGAGCACGTCTCGAAGCGCCATAGGAGCAAAGGATCTAATTTACAGTGGGCTATCACACACCACAGCAGCCACGCTGGGCTTTCGTCAGGACGGAGCCACTGCAGAGGAGGAGGACAGTCCTCTCCCAGGTTGTTTATGTAGGCCATGTGTCCGTTGCATTGGCTTGTAAACACTGAGCTCCGCCACGCCTCGCACTGCTTGCCTGCGAACCCCTGGCACCCAGGCGACTGCTCTCATTTTGGACATGATGTGGTAAAGCCAGCTCCTGAGAGAACAAAGGTCTTAACTCGAGTTACTCGAGGTGAGCACCTGAGCCGAGAGATGACGCGTCCGTCGTCAGGGACAGTGAGGGACTGGTGGCGTCAGAGCGGCATCCTGCCACACAGGCGAGGGAGTTAGCACATTCTAGGGCGCTAGGGTGTCGAGGGAATGGTGACATATCGTACCATTGGGCCCCTGTCCGGGCGGTACGCCGATTTGAAGCCAACTGCGGTGACAGAGGCCAGAGCATTAGCATTTTGTTAACAAACTAGCAGGCAGCCATGGGACCGGAGACTGAAGACAGTGCGACCCGAGGTCGTTGGGAAACTCTTGCAGACCTCGGATGATCGGTTGCCATCGCCTGAACCGTGCTGTGGTAAGCAATCCAGCTAGCTCGGAGTCCAGGATAGCCCCTAGGAAAGTCTACCTCTGCTGTGGGAACCAGAGTGGTTTCCATAGTGATCATTCAGGCACTAGACATTGAATAGGTCCTTGACGATGCCTTTCACTCTCCCACACTGAGTGACTTGTGTCTTGAAGTCCCTCAGATAAGCCACATTGTCCAGATACGGAAAACGCATTCCGACGTCGGCGGAGGTGTGATAGCGACTACCGGCCACACACTGTTATGCCTGTTGGGCTGTAGAAGCCAAACAGCAGACGGTAATACTGGGAAGTACCGATGGTTGGCTAGAAAGTGAGGTATCTCCAATGTGGGAGGGGAGATGGCAATGTGAAGACGCGTCCTTTCATAATCGAGGTGGCATACCAGTCTCCAGACCTAAGGACAGGAAATGGTTCCAGCAGGATACTCATGTGGAAACTTCAACCTTATAGAAACTGGTTGAGTCCTCATAGGGCTAGAATAGGTCTGAGACCTCCATATGAGTCCGGGGATAGCCGGATAAGGGAAGTAATTGCCCCTTCGTCTCATCCGGGTCTGACACTCTTGTAAGGGAATTGCGCCGAGAGGATCCCTTGAAGAGGACGGGTGGGAACAACTGGAGGTGTACCTCTACTCCACCATGTTAGGGAACACCGAACTGAAGTTAACTGGACATTTGCCAAGAGGAAAATAGGAGTGGGATCCGCTTGTAACCCGTACGCCGCCCTCCGGGCACCTACCTTCGAAAGTTCGTCTTTGGTTCCCCAGTCGTGATGCGAGGGCCCTCGGATCTTGGCCCTCTTAGGGGTCCTGACGGTCGTCTGCCGACCACCTCAGCGCCGCCGTTCTGCCAAGTCCTTACTGTGGCTAGGCACGAGAGTGTGGCGGTGTGGCAGGGATGGAAAGGCCTGCAAGTAGTCGGGTTACGCACGCCGAGAGAGAGCGCAATCTCAGGCCCTGTTGCACTTTCAGGCTTTGCACCTGGGTGTATTCACACAAAAGAGGCCTTTTACCAACAAATGGTAAGGAGTGAAAGGCAGGAGGTTTGAAACCTGAAGCCATGAGATGCCCTCGTGGTAACGAGGCCTGGAGAGAAGCTCTGGCCGCCTTTCCCTTCCTCCAATTGAGAGCATGAACTCTTGGCCGGAACCATTGATGGAGAAGCTCCATAAATTTATTCACCGTATCCAGTGTTATGATTAGTAGGGCTAAGCACGGCCTATTGATTTTGGCCAGCAGGGCTAGAAGGCCCTTGCAGAGATACATCTTGCGGCTGGGAGTAGGGTCATTCGGACCTAGCCCCTGTCGACTTCGGCCTGGGGCCTGTTGGCCATGCTGTTCCTTATTTTTCTTACCAACTGAATGGCTAGTGAGAGGGAGGAGGATGAACAGACAGTAGTTTAGTACCCTCCAGCAGAGTATCTGGCATGTTGCCTGGCTGGTCCGAATAAACGGGTCGGGTAGGGCCCCTCTAGTGGGGCAACCGCCAATAGAATGTCCACTACCAGGTCCCCTACCTCTGGGACCTCCTGCCTTGGAAGTCCGCATTGAGTGCTACCTTCCATAGGAGGTCCTGATGGGCTCTCAGGTTGTTGGTGGGCACACCAGAATCGCGGTCCTGAGTATAAGAGCTGTCCACGTGGGAAGACACTGATGCGTGTCTGGATGGCCATGGAGGTGCTGAAAACCATGGGCAGAGTCTCTGACTCTACCAGACCTTGCCCAACTTGGCACCTGGGACTGGTACCGGAAGGCGCACTGGTACCTGGAACGAGATCCGGACCTGTGACCAGATCGGTGCCGGGAGGTCGACCGAGATCTCGAGGTTGGGAGCTGCTACGGGAGTCACAGTGCCTGTAGCGGTGCTGGGAGCCAGAACGGTGACGAGATTATCGGGTCGGTGAACGGGACACCGACCTGTGGGGCGAGTGCGACCGGTGCCGAGGAGAACAGCATCAGGACTGCAAGTGTCGTCAGGAGTGGGAGCGCCGATGGGACTTGGAGCGTCTGCGGGACCGTGATCATGAACGGTGCCGCTCTGCTGCGCTAACAGAGGATGGTCGTATCAAGGCGGCTTGCCAAGAGAATGTATTACCCACACCGGCGGTGCCGGGGGTTCAGGCAGCATCTACTCTGTCATGGCAACGAGATCCCTCGCCTTTGGAAATGTCTCCGGCGTGGAGGGAACAGTAAGCTCGACCACAGTGCGTACCGGGGAGCTGTCAGGCACCGGATTCGACGGCCCTTGTGGGACCGGGATCGACGGTGCTGACGTCGCCAGTGCCTCAGCAGGTGTTGGTGCCGGGCGATCCGGCTTAGACAGGCTCTCTGTCTGCGGTGCCGTTTGCACGAGAGCAATAGGAGCAGGGAGCTCGACCATGGCGTGCGCCGGGGAGCAGTCAGGCACTGGATTCAACGGCCCTTGTGGGACCGGGATCGATGGTGCCGACGTTTTCGGTGCCACGGCAGGTGTCGGTGCCGGGCGATCCGACTTAGATGAGCTCTCTGGCTGCGGTGCCGTTGGCACAGAAGCAGCAGGAGCAGGAAGCTCAACCATGGCGCATGCCGGGGAACAGGCAGGCAGAGGATTCGACAGCCCGGCGGGACCGGAATCAACGGTGCCGGCGTCCTCAGTGCCTCTGCAGGTGTTGGTGTCGGGCAATCCGACTTAAACGAGCTCTCTGGCTGCGGTGCAGTTGGCACAGAAGCAGCAGGAGCAGGGAGCTCAACCACGGGGTGCCGGGGAGCTCGGCACTGGCAGGAGTCATGGGGCTTCCTCAACCTCAGAAGAGAGGGAGCAGGTGCCGAGTCAACTTCGGTGCGGTAACGGCGGTGCCAGTGGGGTCCAGTGCCGAGGAGGCGCTTCTGTCCGCCGAGTAGCCAGCGCTCGGTGCAGAAGGCGGAGGGGAATGAAAGTGCCGCTCCATTTTTGTCTCGGCTTAAACGCCTTGCAAATGGGCACTTAGCGTGAAATGCGATCCCCGAGGCACCGTAAACAGGAGTCGTGGGATCTCCTGTCAGAACGGACCTGAGGTCGGCAAGCACGGTCTAAGAACCGTGAGCCGGCATGGGTCTGGACCGGTTCGGAGAAGGGCTATCCCCGAACCTGCTAACTATTTATAAACTAACTATGCTAGTAAAGTAAAAAGCATAAGTATACATAAATTATATAATATAATATATATAAATAAAAGATTAAAACTAATTAACTATATACACAAGAACTACAAGTAGCTAGGAAGCGGAGGCCAGCTAAGCTGCGCCTCACTGTTCCATACGACCGACACGGGCAGTAAGAAGGAACTGAAGGCAGCTGGGTCAGCAGGGTATATAATCCGGCACCATAGCAGCGCATCCAGGGGGCGCCCTGCCAACCCACCGAGTGTTGCTAGGGTAAAAATCTTCCGACGAACGTGCACGCGGCGCGCGCACACCTAACTGGAATGGATATGAGCAAGCACTCGAAGAAGAACCACAGTTACAGTCAGTAACCATTTCTTCTTCGAGTAGATGCAGCTGTGTATATTCCACTTAGATGACTCGCAAGCAGTACCCCAATCCGGAGGTGGGGCTCAGAGTCTACTGCAATAGGGACTGCAGGACCATCTTTCCAAGGCCTGCATCCACTCTGGAAGAGGCGATAATAGCATAGTAGTCCCTAAACGTAAGTATGGATGTCCACGTGGCAGCCCTGCAAATATCCAGTATGGAAATGTCCCTGAGGAACACTGCTGAAGTCACTTGTGCTCTCATGGAGTGAGCCTGTATCCGCTGGGGAGGTGTGACTGAAGCTCTCTCATACGCAGTCTTGACACAGGGTATTGACCATCTAGAGATGATCTGTGCAGAGAGGACTGCCCCTTCATGCAGCCCACATGACTTGAACAGGCGAGGTGAAGCATGCAACAGTTTAGTCCTGTCTAGAAAAAGGCTACACATCGCCAGACATCCAGTGTGGAGGCACAGTTCTTCCAGGGAAGAGAGCAGTTTAGGGAAAAAATACAGGTAAATACTCTGCCTGATTTAGATAAACCAGAGAGACCTCCTTGAATAAAAACTGTGTGTGGGGTCACAGTGTTACCTTGTCTTTGAAAAACTGAGTGTAAGACAGCTCAGCCATTAGGGCCTGCAACTCACAAACCTTCTTGCTGAAGTGATGGCTATCAGGAACGCGGTTTTCCAAGACAGGAGAGGCAGCAGACAGGACACAAGGGGTTCAAACGACGGGTCCATCAGAGTTGTCAGAACTGAGTTTAGGTCCCACCAGGGAACCGATTCTCAGACAGGAGGATGTAAGGGGAGATGCCCCTTCAGAAATCTCATCACTGTGGCAGTGGGAAAAATTAACTTCCCTTGAATCAGGGGATGGAACCCTGATATCGCTGCCAAATGCGCTCTCAGTGAACTGAGCACAAGGCCTGGTTTCTGAAGATGTTGCAGGTAACTCCAAGATGTCCTGGATGGAAGCCTCTTTTGGTTGGGTCTCACGAATCATGGACCAGATCGAACCTCTTCCATTTTGCTAAGTAGATCATCCGAGTGGAGAACTTCTTACTGCTGAGTACGACTTGTTGGACAGCCTCTGAGCACCACTCTTCCTCTTCTTTAGGCATGCAGCAGCCATGCTGTGAGGTGCAAGGAACTGATTGCAGGATGGAAGGTTTGGCTCTGGCTCTGCGTGAGCAGGTCGGGATGGAGAGGAAGTGAAATGGGAGGTTGAATTGACAGAGCAAGGAGATCTGAGAACCAGCAATGTCTCGCAGGAGCAATGAGGATGAACTTGGCTCGATCGGCTTTGAGCTTGAGGATGACTCGTGGAATGACCGGAATAGGTAGACAGGCATACAGAAGAGTCAACTGCCAGGTGCAGTGGAAGGTGCTAGAGAGGGAGCTCAGGCTGAGGCCCCCTCAAGAACATTTCCTGTTCTCCCTCATTGCAAACAGCTTAATTGCAGGGATGCCCCATGTTGCAAAGACGACCCAGAGATCATTCCCCTTCAGGGACCACTTGTGGCTCTGGAAGAAAACTCTGCTGGAATGGTCCGTGAGATGATTTTGCATACCCAGTAAATGGACTGCTATGGGGGTGATGTCTTCTTTGATGCAAAATTGCCATATGTTGATCATCTCCAGGAAGAGTAACCTAGAATGTGCCCCTTCTTGCTTATTCACATAGTACATCGTGGTGGTATTGTCGGTGAGTATGTGAAACACTGAGTGTCTGGATGCAGTCTTGGAAGGCATGACATGCACTGTGGATGGCCTGAAGTTCCAACACATTGATATACAGTGAGGCTTCCTGTTCCAACCCCAGGCCCTGCACCCTCAACAAGTCCAGATGCGCCCTCCAACCCACAAGGGAAGTGTCGGTAACCACTAACTTGGTCGGAGAGGGCCGAGCGAAGGGGATTCCTTGGCACACACTGCGTGGGGACTCCCACTAGCACAAGGAATCTAGGACTGGTGAAGAAAAGCGCACTAACCTGTCCAGAGAATTCAGGGTGGTATGCTCTTCTGAACCACATTTGAAGAGGGAGAAGGCGCAACCTGGTGAAGTGAACCACCTGCGTGCAAGCAGACGTGGCTCAACAGGCTCAGACACACGTGACGGTCATGGAGGGCTGAGATTGCAGACTGAGGCATATCTGTTGAACTGCCTCAAAGCCCTCGACCTCATTGAATCTAACAGGGCACCAATGGACTCAATATTCAGAGTGGGAGACAAGGTTGACTTTGCAGTATTTAAAATGAGTCCCAGATGGTCGAGCAAACACTGTACCCATGTGGTCGAGAACCTCCTCTCCGGAGCCACCCTTCAGCAACCAGTCACCGAGGTGCAGAAAGGTGTGGATTCCCTTCTTCCTGAAATATGTCAAGACCATCGCCATGCATTTGGTGAAGATCAGTGGGCAGAAGAGAGGCCGAATGAGAGAACCGTACACTGAAAGTGGTGTTCTCCTACCACAAAATGCGGAAACTTCCTAAGGCCCAGCAGAATCACCACCTGAAAGTAAGCATTCTGAAGGTCCAGAGCAGAAAACCAGTAATTTTGAGACAGCATGGGGAGGATTGCCGATAGGGTGACAATGCGGAATCTCATGTACTTGATGGAATTTATTGAGGCCACAAAGGTCAAGAAAGGGTCTCATCCTGCCCTGGGATTTAGGAATCAGGAAGTACCGGGAATCAAAGCCGTCGCCTCAATGTTCTTGTGGAACTTTCTCCACCACTCCCAACTTCAACAGAGAGCTGACCAGCTTGGTGAGCAGTGTCTTGTGAGATGGATCCTCAAGGAGGTCCGGGGAAGGGAGGTGGGAACGAGGCGTGGAGAGGAACTGGATTGTGTAGCCTGATCTGATAGTATCTAGGACTCAGCTGTCAGAGGTAATTGAGTCCCAAGCATTGTAAAAGAGGATCAGCCAACACCCAAAGGGACAGGGAGACAGAGGGAGTGGACCAAAGACTCCAGCAACTGGTGGTGAGAAGGAACTGAGGGGGCTCAGATTGACTGCACCTTATATCACCAGAGGAGGAGCCATTGCCACAAGCACCACCCCTCTACTGGGACTGCTAGGCAAAAGTCTCTGGTTCCAGTGCACTGAGCATGCACACACCTAAGTGGAACACAGGTCTGCATCTAGTCAAAGGAGGAGGATTGTTAAGCATTGTTTTGTAAGTGCAATTTACATTTACTGTGAAGAATTACAGGAGCATCCATACAGGTGCTCAGATACCACAGCACTGAGTGCATGAAAAATACATTGCTTCAATATACACATATTGTTACACAACAACAGAATAATCTGAAATAAGGGCAGCATGATCCAGTCATTCTTTCCATAAATACTGATAATCGGTGGTTTTGTGAAGAATTTTCTCCTCAACAAGGAAGATATCTATGCAGGAATGCATGGATGCAAAGAAAATGAGCAAATTCAGCATACTGGCCTCATCCTTTGCTCCTGTATAACCGAGCTGAGCACAGCACTTGCTTCCTTAACCATACAGAGCACTGAAAACTGTCTGTCAAACTACATATAATGTTCATACTACACATGAGAATATCATCAATTGGCCTAGTTTTTACAGGAAGGATAGGCAGCCCCAATTCAGCCAAGCACTTACATACACATCCTTAAGTGCTTTGCTGTACTGAAGCCTATATTATTTCTATCGGCACCCAAAGGTGAGCTGAGTGCCTCCCTCTCAGAAAGATGACAGGATCCTTGGCCCCAGAGAGCTTAAAATTAGGCATGGCCTGGCAAGACAGAAAGGAAGGGTAGGGGAGGAAACAGAGTAACATCAGTGAGATTATGCACTTACTCAGTGACAGTTTGTGCATGAGCTCACATACTAGAGAGTATTTATGAACAGACTCCTTAGTTGGCTAATTTTGCATAAGCATCATGGCAGAAGTGGGTCTAAGGAGGGCTCTGAATGAGGAGATTCAGGGAGTATCTTGTGGATCAGAGGAGGCAGGACATTCCAGGTATAAAGAGTGGCATGGGCAAAAATGTGAAGACATCTGTGGGAGAAAGAAATGGGGTATCAAGGTTAGAAAGGATGACATTCTTACCAGAATGACTAGTTTGGACCGTTTTCTTGGGAAATAAAGATGAAGTTATTTGTGACCACAGGACTCATGATGGCCAAGCCCCAAAAGATGTACGATGATAAGTTTATCAGTCCTACAATCATCTTTTCAATATTGCCACCAGCTAAAAAGAGCAGGTGGGATCTCTTGGAGAGCTCTGCCTACAGCAGCAATGTGCAGATCTGTGCACCTGACTCTCTATAATACCTTAATTTGTCATCTTAATTGTGCATATATCAGGCAGGATTTAAGTTCCTTGAATATCAAGCAAGATTCACATACTGTAGTATCATCAGCATGTTGACATTTAACTGAGGGAGCCAACAAGTTGTCATCGTATATTAGGGATGACAAAATGAAGGGAAAAGATGAGGTGCTAAAAAACACTAAAGGCAACCAAAGCCAATAGCATACACCATATCTTATTCTTTTCTAATTTTTTTGTTCTTATTGCCTCCATTTTCTCTTTTCACCCATCTCATATAGAAGATACGTGCGAAGAAAGGTTCAATAATCCATTTAAATCATAACATGATTTTGGATATTCAAGGGCAAATTTAAAAAAGCCAACCCCTGCCACCGTCCCCCGCCAAAAAACAACAAAACCCAACTCTATCTTATATTTATAAAGGCAAAACCAGTGATGTGCACTTTAAGCACTGATACAACACAAAACTGACAGACTGCAAAACCCATTAACCAAAAGCATTCAATGAAAAAATCCCATCATCTTCCTATACATGTATAAGCACTCAAAATTGTATCCACATATATTTGCATGATCAGAAAATGGAGACTATATTAATGGAGGCCATTTCAAAATATGTCCCAACATACATTATGTAAACATACAAAGGAACGCTTATTCTATTAATTTTATTTTCAAGTATTCAGAAAGTTAGAATGTTTGCTATTTTGCTTCAAAAATATTTCTTTCCTCCAGCTAGAAAGTACTGAATTCCCACAGAATGGCTTGAGGATTTTGAGTTTTCTAGCAGCACGGATTTCATACAATGAAAATATTTTCAAACAATTCACCTTGTAGCTTTTGATATCTGGTGTTAAAAATACTCACAAATTCCAAACATTTGGGGTAAAAAAAAAAAAAATCGTACAGATTTTGAATTTTCCAGTAGATTTTTATGGCCCCATGTTACTGTTTTGTTTTGTTTTAAACTTAATGGTACAAACTTGTGAGAAAGAATAGTTACTGCTTTCATCTAAATACTTGAATTACCATCCATATTCAGGTAAAATTTTAAGTGTAAAAATTATCCAGTTATGACATACACTTTGGATTTCCACTTTTAAACAAACTGCTACTGAAAACCTAAGGGTTTTTTTTGCAGTGGTAAATTACTTTGATGTAGCTGCACTGATGCAAACCCCGTTTAAATGTGTTGCACGGGTACATAAAGTAGGGCTTACAACAGTGCAACTTACCCGAAGTTCAAATACTGCTATGTACACAAAACCTACGTGAAAAAATACTACTCAGTGCCAGTCACCAAAGTGTTGACTATTCCTGGTTTCTTCATCTTGACCCTAATGGAAAGCCTTTTTTCCCAAAACTGAAAAGTAAAATAGTTGGAAATATATATCATTATACATAGTGCAGTTAAAGCAATACTGAAGTGTTTTTTCCTCTATTTATGCAATATGAATTGTGCACAGCAGTAAAATTCACTGGGTTAACTGTAATGCTGTCTTTGGGTTTCTTCTTGCATAGGCAGATATGAAAAACTATTGTTATTTAAAAATACTCTGACCTACCACAGTGAGAATTAAGCAGTTTGATAAACTATATATTGAAGTATCTTAACGTGTCAAGCTAATCTGAACTCTTTTTTGTTTGAAGTCCTGACATCACTTAAATGAAACTTCCCTTTCACAAACCACACACGAAGAGATGTTTTATAACTAGCATTATCTTGCATTACATACAATTGCTCATTGGGTGTAAGCAATGTAGGTAATTTATTACATCATAGATCTAAGCTCTTCAATATTTAAGTGTGTATGTAACACACAAATTAAAAATTCCAGTTAAGCATCACCACATTTTAACCCCTCATATTTGCATAAAATAATTGACTACAAGCTATTAAATTGCAAAAACTGAAAGTTTTACAGGCGCTTTACTATGTCATACTGTGTCATGGGTCCCTTTATTCAGCTTTCTACACAAATGTCTGAGTCATGGTTGTTTTCACTCATTATCTATTCAGCCTCTGCGTTATCACTTCTCGGTACATGATAGAGATGTATATTAGCAGCAAAAAGATGACAAAGAAATCATCTAAAAATCCCAGAATTCCAAAGAGGGCTTCAGGAAGAAAATCCAGAGGTGAAGCCAGATAAAGCAGAGCTCCTAGCAGGCAGAGGAATATTCTGAGACGAAACATCCAGAAAAGGCCCCCTACAGTAAACATCTCCCTGAAAGCATGCCGCAGTAAAGTGGGTAAATCCAGAATTCTTTCCATAATCTATGAACAAACAAAACAGAAATAATTAATCTTTTGCAACATCATACAAAATGCCAACATAAATACTTCCTAAATGGGATTTTTTTTTGTTTGTTTTTGTTTAAAGCACAACGTTGATACTATCACATTCACCAGTTTTGGAATCCATTATGTCACATGACAAAGTTTATAGACATGGTACTTGAAACCACAGTATAACGAATTCATGAAAGATTTTAACTGCCAAGACACCTATTGGGCAAGAAACACAGCAAAACTAGCATCAAAGAGGTTCTTAATTGACACAGAAGACAACTTATGATTCACCAAGTAGCAAGAGCAAGCAGTGGAGAAACTGTTCTGGATCCATTTCTTACAGATAAGTAGTAACCGATTGAGGATATAACAATAATAGAGAAGTTTGGAATCAATGGTTACAAGTTATATTAGTTCAGTACAATAAAGAAAGGGGCTTGAACTCATTATAGCAAAGAGAAGGCTCACAGAATGCAGTGGTATATATTTAAGAAAAGGTAAATCAACAAAAACATATTTCAGGAAAGCAGAATGCAATGGAAGAAAGTATGGAAAAATCTAAGAATATGGAAGAAAACTGGGGATTCCTATGAGATGCCATAATTAAGCTGCAACAGATTACATTTCCTATGAAAAAGAATAATGCAATATACAAGCTGTGGCTAAATGTGGCTAAATGGCTTTTCAAGGGACTGTTCAAGCTTTAAGGTTAGAAAACAAAATAAATCCAGCCATGGCTCCTTCTTACTTTTTATTCTGTGGCTTCATCCACACTAATTAGCCATGGTTCAGTGGGAGCCATTTTTTAATTTTAACACTGTTTCAATAATGGCTCCTTTCCCAAAACAGACAGAGCCACAGAACAGAAGATGAAAAGGAAACACGGACCAAACTTAAAAAAATACTTTAGAGAGTAAGGGTAGTCTTATGATTAAGGCAATGGACTGTGTTCAACATCCACAGGCAGGATGTCTAGGTTCAATTCCTGGGTCCGCCACGGACTTCCTGTGTGACCTTGGGCAAGTCGTTGAGGGCCTAATCCAAAACCCACTGAAGTTAATGGGAGACTCTTAATTTCAATGGCCTTTGGACCAGGCTTTCAATCTCTGTACTTGTAAAATGGGGATAATACTTCCTCTCTCATATATTGTCAGGGTCGTCTATTTAGATTGTAAACTCTTTGGGGTAGGGTCCCTAGTAAGAAACAAATGAGATATGTGCAGGAAGGACCCCACTGAAATCACTGGGATTTGCCTGGGCACATCTCATTTGTAGGATCAGGGTCTGCGTTTACGAACTGTGCCTAGCAAATGTGATAACAGTAGCTTGCAAGGTGTACATTCTAACATTCTTACAAGTCTAAAAATGACACTCAAGGTATGACTACACTTGCAGCTGTACAGCACTGGGAGTTAAATCTGTCTTCATACAGCTGAGTAGGGAAAGCGCTGCAGTCTGGCCACACTGACAGCTACCAGCACACTGTCGTGGCCACATTTGCAGCATCTGCAGCGGCATTGGGAGCGGTGCATTATGGGCAGCTATCCCAGCGTTCAAGTGGCTGCAACGTGCTATTCAAAAGGGGGGGTGGGGTGGAGTGTGACAGGGAGCGTGGGGGAGAGAGAGAGAATGTGGATTTTTGGAGCCAATACTGTGTCAGCAGCTGCCTTGCAAGTTCTGACCCCCTCCTCCACCCCTCTCTCACTCACTGAAAGCAAACAGCAGCTGTTTTTTCCCCTCACAGACAAGATAAGCAGCCACACCAAAATGGACCCTCTCCTCCCTCCCCCTCTCTTCAAGCAAACTCTAGCTGTGGATGTTCCGAAGGGAGCTACCTGCCTCCGCTCATTCACAGCAAACAGTAGCTGTGTTTGTTTTTTGATAACCGGCTTCGGAGCCTGGACTTCACAACAAAACAAAGAGAGGCATCATAACAAAACACAGAGTAATCTTCACTTAAAAGGACTATGGGAAGCTTCCAGAGGTCAGTCACAGCGTACTAAGATTATTTCCTGTTTACATGGGCACACCAGCGCGGCAGCAGCAGCGCTATACTCTTTATTCCTCTTGGGGAGGTGGAGTACAAGCAGCGCTGTAGCCACGGAGATACAGCGCTGTATGTGCCTTGCCAGTGTGGACGGGGAGTGAGTTACAGCGCTATAAAGCCACCACCAGCGCTGTAACTCTCAAGTGTAGCCAAGGCCTCAGTTATAGAAATAACACTCTCAGAGAGAAAAGTTTAGAGAACAAAATAGAGAAGGCACACATAACTCATTAGGAAATCGAGGGAGCGTAGAACACACAATACATTCTCAAAAGAAAGGGAGCAATATCAACACAGAAAAAACCAAAGCTAAATTCTCCTGATCAGTTCATAGAACCATAGAATATCAGGGTTGGAAGGGACCTCAGGTGGTCATCTAGTCCAACCCCCTGCTCAAAGCAGGATCAATGCCCAGATTTTTACCCCAGTTGCCTAAATGGCCCCCTCAAGGATTGAACTCACAACTCTGGGTTTAGCAGGCCAATGCTCAAAACCAGTTCTGGGTCTTTATATACTGGGAGCAAAAAGGGAAATATTTTTCTTTAGAAGCCACATATTTCTTTACTTGTTAATTATGAATAAGTTAGGCCCTGAATCAGGAAAGCACTTAAGTACATGTTGTGACAGACCCAGGCCAGTGGGGTACAGGAGTCTGGTAGAGGGCAAATACACTGGTCACTGGATGAGTAGTTTTCTGTTCCCTGAGTGACCAGAGCAGGGGCTGCACTAGAGTAATCAAGAACCTGCTAGAACCAATTCAGGG